>NC_074686.1:31395005-31470005 GCF_029448725.1 Salvelinus fontinalis
AATGGAGCTGTGGGTTTCTACATGGAGGAAGGTACTGTGGAGTGCTGCTGCTTCCTCTGGTCATGTTAGGAAGGACATGGGCAGGTAGGAATATTTTACTGAGATTGCATGTGAACTATGCTGTTGAATATTATTTTCTTGAAAAGAAAGAGAGGATGGGAATTAAGATATTCAGATAGAATGTGTCTAGTGTGTGTGTGTGTGTGTGTGTGTGTCCGTGAATGTGCAATCATTGCAGACTTGATTAGCGGTGGTGGGTTTATTTAGATGGTACAGCTATGTCTAACACTAAAAGGAGTGTGAGACTGGAATATTATTTCTGCCATGCCATGTTAACCACGGCAGTAAGAGTATCCCGAGGAGTGACTGCATGGTGGTCACAAGGGCTGCGTTTGAAATGGCACCCTATTTCCTATATAGTGCACTACTTTTGACCAGTTCAGGGATAGTGCACTATTGTAAACAGGGTACCACTTGGGACACACCCTAGGAGATGCCATGTAGTAACAGAAATACAACAGCCTGGTTGTGGGTGTGTGACATTTAACTAGCTCTCACAGTCTCACGGCAGAATTAGACATTCATCCATGTTTCTCAAACTTCAAATTTTGTGGTTGTTGCAAAAGTAATTTTTTCTTGTTGTTGTGTTTAAGGTTATGTTTAGGCATTAACTCCACATTTTGAAGTTTCGGTTAAGGTTTGGGATAGGCTTACGCACATCCACCATCCCCATCCACAATGCCCTAGCAAAACCTAAACCTACTTGAAGGTAACAGCGGTCACTTTTGCCCCTAGTGTCCGGTTTCCATGTCATCTCCTGACGTTCTCAGACATGGATGGACGTCGAATACTGACTTGTATCACAGGTGACCTGGCTGGACATATCATCACGGCAGATTATTACTGATTTTGTATCTCATGTTTATTTAATATCCAGAGTTCCAAACTAACATGGAAATGCATTGTACACAACTTTGGATGATTCATATTGACTATGCAACTAGAAATATGTCATGTCCCCAAATCTTTCCAAAACTGAGATATATGTTTCTTCATTGCAGGAGTTAATCCCTGTATGCACCTGGTGGTCCATGTGACCCCTCGGTGACTTGTGATGTCATCTGTAGATGTTTTGAGGACAGCAGTCATAAGAATGGAGGAGACGTTGATCATCTATCTATTCTGGGAGTATTGTATCTGGGCCAGCAAGCCCTTAAGCATCATACTCTAATGAACACAGTTTATCAGCCAAACAGCTACAAGCATAGAGATGTGCAGTGCTGTAACTAGTACATTTTGATGGGTCACAGCAGTCCCCAGCACATTGAACACAATTGTTGATAGTACTGTTTTTCATCCCAAATGGAACGCTATTCCCTATTTAGTGCACTACTTTAGACCAGGGCCAAATGGGTTCTAGTCAAAACTAGTGAACTATTGTGTATAGGGTGCCATTTGGGACACATTCTAGCAGTGTTAAGCTATCAGAAATATTGTGTGTAACAGTGATAACACCAAGTAAAACTGAAATGATAACTTAAATACAAAATACAAATATCCATCAACAAACTTCTTATAGCTTTTCAGACACACATTATGTTAATGTTAATCTGCTGTTGTTTATTTAAGGTCATCTGGTGATGTTCTGTACTGTGTTTTGTTAGTGTTATATATGGTTGTGGAAGCAGAAACGACTGGATTCCAGATGTTCTGTAATGCGTTTTGGCAGTGTTTATATATGGTTGTGGAAGCAGAACTGACTGGATTCCAGATGTTCTGTAATGTGTTTTGTCAGTGTTATATACAGTGCCTTCGGAGAGTACTCAGACCTCTTGACTTTGTACACATTTTCTTACGTTACAGCCTTATTCTAAAATGGAATAAATACTTTTTTTTCACCCGCAATCTACACAGAATACCCCATAATGACAAAGTGAAAACAGGATTTTTGCAATAATAATAAAATAAAATAAACAAAATACCTTATTTACATAAGTATTCAGACCCTTTACTATGAGACTCGAAATTGAACTCAGGTGCATGCTCTTTCCATTGATCATCTTTGAGATGTCTCTACAACTTGATTGGAGTCCACCTGTGGTAAATTCAATTAATTGGACATGATTTGGAAAGGCACACACCTGTCTATATAATGTCCCACAGTTGACAGTGCATGTCAGAGCAAAAACCAAGAATGAGGTCGAAGGATTTGTCCGTAGAGTTCCGAGACAGGATTGTGTCGAGGCACAGATTTCTGGAGGAAACCTGGCACCATCCTTACGGTAAAGCATTGTGGTGGCAGCATCATGCTGTGGGGATGTTTTTCAGTGGCAGGGACTGGGAGACTAGTCAGGATCGGGGCAAAGATGAACGGAGCAAAGTACAGAGAGATCCTTGATGAAAACCTGCTCCGGAGTGATCAGGAGCTCAGACTGGGGCCAAGGTTCACCTTCTAACAGGACAATGACCCTAAGCACACAGTCAAGACAAGGAGTGGCTTCGGGACAAGTCTCTCTGAATGTCCTTGAGTGGCCCAGCCAGAGCCCGTACTTAAACCCGATCGAACATCTCTGGAGAGACCTGAAAATAGCTGTGCAGCGACACTCCCCATCCAACCTGACAGAGTTTGAGAGGATCTGCAGAGAATGGGAGAAACTCCCCAAATACAGGTGTGCCAGGCTTGTAAAGTCATACCCAAGAAAACTCAAGGCTTTAATTGCTGCCAAAGGTGCTTCAACATAGTACTGAGTAAAGGGTCTGAATACTTATGTAAATGTAATTTTGTAGTTTTTTAAATTTGCCAACAAATTTTGATTTGTCATTATGGGGTATTGTGTGTAGATTGATGAAGAAAAAAACACATTTAATACATTTTAGAATAATGTGTAGCAAAATGTGAAAAAAGTCAAGGGGTCTGAATGATTTCCGAGTGCACTGCATGGTTGTGGAAGCAGAAACGACTGGATTCCAGAAAATACTTTGGTACCCTAGAGGCTTGAAATGGAGAAAAAAACCTGTTGACCTGATTTCAATGACAGATCGAGCTAGGGAAATAACTGAAGTCAAAACTGATAGTAATCGCTTGTTTTCTCTCTCTCTGGCTGTCTGTGTGTGTGTGTGTGTGTGCCTGTGCCTGCGTCTCTTTCTGTGTGTGTGTGTGAGCGTCTGTGTGTGTGTGTCTACGTCTGTCTGTCTGTCTGTCTGTCTGTCTGTCTGTGTGTCTGTGTGCGCCTGCCTGTGCTTGTGCCTGCGTCTCTCTCTCTGTGTGTGAGTGCGTGTATGATCATACCCACTAATTAGAGTGACAGTTTTTAATAATACTTCCAGGGCTAATGTGAGAGAGCACAGCTCCACTCTGCCAGTCTCCCCCTCCTCTCTCAGACCAACAGGCTCTAATTAAGAACTGGGTTAGCTGACATCCACCCTCTAAAACAGGGCCGACACATTGACATCCTATCTACCTGTCACTCCAGCAGCCTTTAGAGGGTGCCATAGCTTCAAACCTCACTGTTTCACCTCCCTCCTCTTCCTGTCACTCCAGCAGCCTTTAGAGGGTGCCATAGCTTCAAACCTCACTGTTTCACCTCCCTCCCCTTCCCGTCACTCTACCAGCCTTTAGACGGTGCCATAGCTTCAAACCTCACTGTTTCACCTCCCTCCCCTTCCCGTCACTCCACCAGCCTTTAGACGGTGCCATAGCTTCAAACCTCACTGTTTCACCTCCCTCCCCTTCCCGTCACTCTACCAGCCTTTAGACGGTGCCATAGCTTCAAACCTCACTGTTTCACCTCCCTCCCCTTCCCGTCACTCCACCAGCCTTTAGACGGTGCCATAGCTTCAAACCTCACTGTTTCACCTCCCTCCCCTTCCCGTCACTCCACCTGCCTTTAGACGGTGCCATAGCTTCAAACCTCACTGTTTCATCTCCCTCCCCTTCCCGTCACTCCACCAGCCTTTAGACGGTGCCATAGCTTCAAACCTCACTGTTTCACCTCCCTCCCCTTCCCGTCACTCCACCAGCCTTTAGACGGTGCCATAGCTTCAAACCTCACTGTTTCACCTCCCTCCCCTTCCCGTCACTCCACCAGCCTTTAGACGGTGCCATAGCTTCAAACCTCACTGTTTCACCTCCCTCCCCTTCCCGTCACTCCACCAGCCTTTAGACGGTGCCATAGCTTCAAACCTCACTGTTTCACCTCCCTCCCCTTCCCGTCACTCCACCAGCCTTTAGACGGTGCCATAGCTTCAAACCTCACTGTTTCACCTCCCTCCCCTTCCCGTCACTCCACCAGCCTTTAGACGGTGCCATAGCTTCAAACCTCACTGTTTCACCTCCCTCCCCTTCCCGTCACTCCACCAGCCTTTAGACGGTGCCATAGCTTCAAACCTCACTGTTTCACCTCCCTCCCCTTCCCGTCACTCCACCAGCCTTTAGACGGTGCCATAGCTTCAAACCTCACTGTTTCACCTCCCTCCCCTTCCCGTCACTCCACCTGCCTTTAGACGGTGCCATAGCTTCAAACCTCACTGTTTCACCTCCCTCCTCTTAATCGCCTATGACTGCCAGAGAAAATGATTTCCTGTGCACACACATGCATGCACACGCAGCCAGGCAGGCAGGTGCACACGCGTGTACACACAGACACAAAGACGAACAGCAGCTGTCATAAATGTCACCGTTACCTCATAAAAATATTTTAATATGTCAGTACATCATTAAATAACAAAGAGCTGCTCTCTTTCAATCTACCTTAATCTATGAGGACAGTGTAATGTGAATTGGGATTACACAAAATGTAGCCTTGCTTTAACAATGCTCAGTACAAACAGTACAGCCAAAATATCCTCAAAGGCAGTGACCTATTATCAGCCCCGTCTTCATCTCCGTATATTCTAATTTCCAGAATAATCTTGTTTTAATCTTTGGACAGAGATAAAGAAGACGGGGAACAGTAACCTCAGTCAATCAAGGGCCCATTTTGACTGGGTTATGTAAACATGCCGCTGCTTAATACACGTTATTTTGAATGAGGCTGGTGTAATAGGGGGATTCCCCACACTGATACCCTTTACAATCTGATAGAAATATTTATTAGATTAACCTGATATTTATTGCCGAATTAAATGAATCATGCATTGACTTTCAACCATTTATTCTGCCTACAATGTCTGACTGAAGTAGACGTCATGGAATTTTGAGTCAAATATGACAAACGTTTTTTAAACCTCTTATATCGTTTTTGACTTTTAGAATGATATTTTAACAACCTGTTTGTGTCATTTCAAAGTAGGTATAACTGTAAGTGGCTTTTTAATCTTGATACCAGATACTGGATTCCAGATTGCCTTCTCATGAAAGACATGATATGCCTACCCACTTTTTAAAACGTTACTTATGTCAGTCCATGTCATCTTCTAGCAGATACCTAAACGACTACATCTTGAAAACCACAGTGATGGGAACAACTTGTTGATACAATGTTGCTAATCGTGCTCTTATTACAAAGCTATAAAACAATAATTCTGTTACCAAGAATTTCATCCCTATACACCATAGCTGACAGTAATCATGTCGTCTCCAAGTCCCTTCGACAAGGAGATTACTCATCTCTAGGGGTTTCATACGTAGCACACAGACATCTCTAAATACCCAGTGTCCCTCCCCTCCTGCCTTGGGAAGGATACGAGCGCAATCTACAGTGTCTTCATGTTCCCGAGCTCATAAAATCGGTATTTTCCCTGCGACACCTGCAGACGGCTGCGACTACAGTGGGAATAACTCATAGAACTTCTTGGTATGCATGGGATTCTCAGGACTGGAAAATCAATTATTCAAATATCTCTCCTTCACTGTAACCGGCGTATAGGTGTGTCAAGAACAAGAAGAAGACAAGCCTCTTTGGTTGGTGAGGACATTGTTCTATGGTGTGTGCTATGGTAAAACAGTAGTAGCCTACTTCAGTGGAGCATCCAGATCCGTTTGATGTACAGTCCATCATTGGAGTTTCAGGTTGGCCTCAGCCATGTGTGAAATGACTCAGTTGTACGGTCACACCACTGATAAATGAAGCTCCTCTCCTCTGTCGCTATAGGTTGTTTCCTAAATGCACTCCTTTTGACTATACTTTATTCCCTTTATAATGCACAAATTTTGACCAGGACACATAGTTATTGAATAGGCCAGGGAATAGGGTGCCATTTGGGACTCATTCTTAATCTGCATAGTTTCCCCCCTACCATGGTGTTGAAGTGACCTGTGTCCACTACAACAGCACTGACAGTGGGGACATCATGGGGGCATGTAGAATTCTCTATTGTAAATCACTGGGGGCATGTAGAATTCTCTATTGTAAATCACCGGGGGCATGTAGAATTCTCTATTGTAAATCGCTTGGGGCATGTAGAATTCTCTATTGTAAATCACCGGGGGCATGTAGAATTCTCTATTGTAAATCGCTTGGGGCATGCAGAGTTCTCTGTTGTAAATCGCTGGGGCATGTAGAGTTCTCTATTGTAAATCACGGGGGCATGTAGAGTTCTCTATTGTAAATTGCTGGGGCATGCAGAGTTCTCTATTGTAAATCGCTGGGGCATGTAGAATTCTCTATTGTAAATCACTGGGGGCATCAGAGTTCTCTATTGTAAATCACTGGGGGCATAAGAGTTCTCTATTGTAAATCACTGGGGGCATGTAGAGTTCTCTATTGTAAATCACTGGGGGCATCAGAGTTCTCTATTGTAAATCACTGGGGGCATCAGAGTTCTCTATTGTAAATCACTGGGGGCATCAGAGTTCTCTATTGTAAATACCTGGGTACAATGGTCAAGGTGCGTGCTGGAAAAATCTATAAACCTCAATATATATTTATTTGATCAAATATCGTTGATCATATTTACTTTCTGAGCATTTCCATTGGAGGCTAAACCCATACCACGCCAGGTTGTAGTAGGAAACCCATACCACGCCAGGTTGTAGTAGGAAACCCATACCACGCCAGGTTGTAGTAGGAAACCCATACCACACCAGGTTGTAGTAGGAGACCCATACCACACCAGGTTGTAGAAGGAAACCCATACCACACCAGGTTGTAGTAGGAAACCCATACCACACCAGGTTGTAGTAGGAAACCCATACCACACCATGTTGTAGTAGGAAACCCATACCACACCAGGTTGTAGTAGGAAACCCATACCACACCAGGTTGTAGTAGGAAACCCATACCATACCAGGTTGTAGTAGGATGGAAAAGGCTAAACCCATACCACACCAGGTTGTAGTAGGAAACCCATACCACACCAGGTTGTAGTAGGATGGAAAAGGCTAAACCCATACCACACCAGGTTGTAGTAGGAAACCCATACCACGCCAGGTTGTAGTGGGAAACCCATACCACGCCAGGTTGTAGTAGGAAACCCATACCACGCCAGGTTGTAGTAGGAAACCCATACCACACCAGGTTGTAGTAGGAGACCCATACCACGCCAGGTTGTAGTAGGAAACCCATACCACACCAGGTTGTAGTAGGAGACCCATACCACACCAGGTTGTAGTAGGAAACCCATACCACACCAGGTTGTAGTAGGAGACCCATACCACACCAGGTTGTAGTAGGAAACCCATACCACACCAGGTTGTAGTAGGAAACCCATACCACGCCAGGTTGTAGTAGGATGGAAAAGGCTAAACCCATACCACACCAGGTTGTAGTAGGAAACCCATACCACACCAGGTTGTAGTAGGAGACCCATACCACACCAGGTTGTAGTAGGAAACCCATACCACACCAGGTTGTAGTAGGAAACCCATACCACACCAGGTTGTAGTAGGAAACCCATACTACACCAGGTTGTAGTAGGATGGAAAAGGCTAAACCCATACCACACCAGGTTGTAGAAGGAAACCCATACCACACCAGGTTGTAGTAGGAGACCCATACCACACCAGGTTGTAGTAGGAAACCCATACCACACCAGGTTGTAGTAGGAAACCCATACCACACCAGGATGTAGTAGGAAACCCATACCACGCCAGGTTGTAGTAGGATGGAAAAGGCTAAACCCATACCACACCAGGTTGTAGTAGGAAACCCATACCACACCAGGTTGTAGTAGGAAACCCATACCACACCAGGTTGTAGTAGGATGGAAAAGGCTAAACCCATACCACGCCAGGTTGTAGTAGGAAACCCATACCACACCAGGTTGTAGTAGGAGACCCATACCACACCAGGTTGTAGTAGGAAACCCATACCACACCAGGTTGTAGTAGGAAACCCATACCACACCAGGTTGTAGTAGGAAACCCATACCACACCAGGTTGTAGTAGGATGGAAAAGGCTAAACCCATACCACACCAGGTTGTAGTAGGAAACCCATACCACACCAGGTTGTAGTAGGAAACCCATACCACACCAGGTTGTAGTAGGAAACCCATACCACACCAGGTTGTAGTAGGAAACCCATACCACGCCAGGTTGTAGTAGGAAACCCATACCACGCCAGGTTGTAGTAGGAAACCCATACCACACCAGGTTGTAGTAGGATGGAAAAGGCTAAACCCATACCACACCAGGTTGTAGAAGGAAACCCATACCACACCAGGATGTAGTAGGAAACCCATACCACGCCAGGTTGTAGTAGGATGGAAAAGGCTAAACCCATACCACACCAGGTTGTAGTAGGAAACCCATACCACACCAGGTTGTAGTAGGAAACCCATACCACGCCAGGTTGTAGTAGGATGGAAAAGGCTAAACCCATACCACACCAGGTTGTAGTAGGAGACCCATACCACACCAGGTTTTAGTAGGATGGAAAAGGCTAAACCCATACCACACCAGGTTGTAGTAGGAAACCCATACCAGGCCGGGTTGTAGAAGGAAACCCATACCACACCAGGTTGTAGTAGGAAACCCATACCACACCAGGTTGTAGTAGGAAACCCATACCACACCAGGTTGTAGTAGGAGACCCATACCACACCAGGTTGTAGAAGGAGACCCATACCACGTCAGGTTGTAGTAGGAGTCCCATACCACACCAGGTTGTAGTAGGAAACCCATACCACACCAGGTTGTAGTAGGAGACCCATACCACACCAGGTTGTAGTAGGAAACCCATACCACACCAGGTTGTAGTAGGAGACTCATACCACACCAGGTTGTAGTAGGAAACCCATACCACACCAGGTTGTAGTAGGAGACCCATACCACACCAGGTTGTAGTAGGAAACCCATACCACGCCAGGTTGTAGTAGGAAACCCATACCACACCAGGTTGTAGTAGGAAACCCATACCACACCAGGTTGTAGTAGGAAACCCATACCACACCAGGTTGTAGTAGGAAACCCATACCACACCAGGTTGTAGTAGGAAACCCATACCACACCAGGTTGTAGTAGGAAACCCATACCACACCAGGTTGTAGTAGGAGACCCATACCACGCCAGGTTGTAGTAGGAAACCCATACCACACCAGGTTGTAGTAGGAAACCCATACCACACCAGGTTGTAGTAGGAGACCCATACCACGCCAGGTTGTAGTAGGGAACCCATACCACACCAGGTTGTAGTAGGAGACCCATACCACACCAGGTTGTAGTAGGATGGAAAAGGCTAAACCCATACCACACCAGGTTGTAGTAGGAAACCCATACCACACCAGGTTGTAGAAGGAGACCCATACCACACCAGGTTGTAGTAGGAAACCCATACCACACCAGGTTGTAGTAGGATGGAAAAGGCTAAACCCATACCACACCAGGTTGTAGTAGGAAACCCATACCACACCAGGTTGTAGTAGGAAACCCATACCACACCAGGTTGTAGTAGGAGACCCATACCACACCAGGTTGTAGTAGGAAACCCATACCACACCAGGTTGTAGTAGGAGACCCATACCACACCAGGTTGTAGTAGGAAACCCATACCACGCCAGGTTGTAGTAGGAAACCCATACCACACCAGGTTGTAGTAGGAAACCCATACCACACCAGGTTGTAGTAGGAAACCCATACCACACCAGGTTGTAGTAGGAAACCCATACCACACCAGGTTGTAGTAGGAAACCCATACCACACCAGGTTGTAGTAGGAAACCCATACCACACCAGGTCGTAGTAGGAGACCCATACCACGCCAGGTTGTAGTAGGAAACCCATACCACACCAGGTTGTAGTAGGAAACCCATACCACACCAGGTTGTAGTAGGAGACCCATACCACGCCAGGTTGTAGTAGGAAACCCATACCACACCAGGTTGTAGTAGGAGACCCATACCACGCCAGGTTGTAGTAGGATGGAAAAGGCTAAACCCATACCACACCAGGTTGTAGTAGGAAACCCATACCACACCAGGTTGTAGAAGGAGACCCATACCACACCAGGTTGTAGTAGGAAACCCATACCACGCCAGGTTGGATGGAAAAGGCTCTATTGCACTGACTGGCCAGGGAAACAGAACAGTTGGCTATAGTATGAAGCAAACAATCTATACCTCTCTTTTTGACTTTGAACATTAGCATATTACAGTAGCCTACACTTCAACACTCAGGGCAATATACTCCTGGGATATCCACTAGTGATGGCGTCAGATTCCAATTATTTAGTAAGGTATTGAGGCATCAATAGTATCTTATTTTTCTGGGACTGTCTCACTCATTTCATATTGTAAATGTTTATTGGACAGGATAGTGAGAACGAAACAAGAGAGAGGATTAGAACCCATGTTCACAGCACTGCATAGTACATGTGATGCCGAGGCAGCGGACCACAAACAGGTTTAGACATCTGGACCACAAACAGGTTTAGACATCTGTACCACAAACAGGTTTAGACCGCTGGACCACAAACAGATTTAGACATCTGGACCACAAACAGATTTAGACCGCTGGACCACAAACAGGTTTAGACATCTGGACCACAAACAGGTTTAGACATCTGGATCACAAACAGGTTTAGACCGCTGGACCACAAACAGATTTAGACATCTGGACTACAAACAGGTTTAGACCGCTGGACCACAAACAGGTTTAGACCTCTGGACCACAAACAGGTTTAGACCGCTGGACCACAAACAGATTTAGACATCTGGACCACAAACAGGTTTAGACATCTGGACCACAAACAGGTTTAGACCGCTGGACCACAAACAGGTTTAGACCGCTGGACCACAAACAGGTTTAGACCACTGGACCACAAACAGGTATAGTCAGGGGGACCACAAATAGGTTTAGACCACTGGACCACAAACAGGTATAGATCGGGGGACCACAAACAGGTTTAGACCACTGGACCACAAACAGGTTTAGACCACTGTAACACACACAGGTTTAGAACCGGACCAAAAACAGGTTTAGACCGCTGGACCACAAACAGGTTTAGACCACTGGACCACAAACAGGTTTAGACCACTGTAACACACACAGGTTTAGAACCGGACCAAAAACAGGTTTAGACCGGGGGACCACAAACAGGTTTAGACCACTGGACCACAAACAGGTATAGACCGGGGGACCACAAACAGGTTTAGACCACTGGACCACAAACAGGTTTAGACCAGGGGACCACAAACAGGTATAGACAGGGGGACCATAAACAGGTTTAGACCACTGGACCACAAACAGGTATAGACAGGGGGACCACAAACCGGTTTAGACCACTGGACCAGAAACAGGTTTAGACCACTGGACCACAAACAGGTTTAGACCGCAGGACCAGAAACAGGTTTAGACCGGGGGACCACAAACAGGTTTAGATCGGGGGATCACAAACAGGTTTAGACCACTGGACCACAAACAGGTTTAGACCGCTGGACCACAAACAGCCCATACTGATAGTATATTTACAGTGTGTCTGTCACCGTTACAAGTAGTTTGGACTTTAATATCCTTTACAAGCCTCACTCTCCATTCTGATGAATTATTAAGACTTGTCCAGAGGGCTAGTTTAAAAGGATCTAGCTTTTGAAACTATCCTATTAAAGGACATCTTGTTAGGTTCATACAATTCCCTGAATATACCTTACTTCTAATTATGTACCTCAGGTACTGAGCCATGTAAAATAGCATTTATTATTTCTTAATAAGACATTTCCTTCAGTTCACCTAACAGTCATTTAATCCCTCACATGGGTCCTAACTAGCTACATCTCTGTATTGTAGAGTCCATAAAGCTCTGCAAGTAAAAAACTAAGAGGCCTACCTAGGTAATAACACAACCGTGTACTTGAATATAATAGGATGTTCTTTATTGCTTGCATCTTGATCTCGCGGTGACTACACCAATATACGCCTGCAATTCAATTATTTTCTAGGCCTCTACTGTTAACTAAACCAAAGCTGTACTGTCTATGGGTTTCATGTCAGAAATGATGTGATTTAATACTGAAGAATACCTTCCAATGAAAAGGAACCATGATTAATGATCTGTCAGGCAGTCCAGTAATCAGAACATTCTCTAAATACATAGAATAGACAGAGTAGGGCGGCTGTTACAAAATACACCCGTCTGAAATATGAAATATCATGCCTCATTCATAGTGTTTGGAGCACCTGACATTTATAATGCAATGTGTGTCCAACAGTGCATTGTCAAAAGTAGTAATGAGGGATGTCCTCAGGCCATCCCATTAATTTATATTGAACATGAACACGTCAGGCTGTGTGTGTGTCCTCCCCTTGGTTTTGACTTGCACCAATTCACCCTTTTAATCCAATCTACTCTGAGACGCTCATTTTATAACCTGTATTTAGCCAATGATGCTTACCCAGAGAGTCGGCTTTGCTTAGAACTTGCATCAAGCGCCTCAAAGGAGTGCTGATCTAGGATCAGATCCTCCTTGTCCATGTAATCTTATTCACCGTGATATAAAAAGCCAAACTGAACCTAAATCAGCTTGATTCATACATCTCCAAAAAGAAGGATAATAGTATCATCTTCTGAGACTGATAGGCTGTAGCTGCTGCTCATATACCGGTCCAAGTTGATTTCAATCACAGTCTGATTCACTTCACTGAACGCGTTAATCAAATGTAATCACCTCAATTTCATCCATGACTGCTCTTTTCCTTTTCAGTATGGTATCAACATACTGTACGTATGTGTAATGATAGTGTGGCTTTACCCTTCATATTGCACCATGCCATTGTGGCCCGATTAGCAGAATAGAGGTTGTTTAATAGCTTGGTTTGACATTTCACTGAGGGGGGAAAAATACAATTTCATAGTCGTGATTGATGATAATTTATAATATACATGTATATGCCATTTAGCTGACACTTTTATCCAAAGCAACTCAGCCATGCGTGCATAGGTTTTACTATGGATGGTCCCAGCAGGAATTGAACCCACAAACCTGGCATTGCAAGTACCATGCTCTAACAACTTAGCCATAAAGGATCACATGATATATGCTTTGTGACATGGATGAGACGATAAGACCACTGGAACATTGGAACCAATGAGGTATGTCAACCCTAGATTGCTGATGCTATGTATTGGCCATTGAGAGGCTTTGAAGCCACCGGTCAGCCATAATATTGGTATAGAAAGGAGCAGTCCTCCACAGGAATGAATGGAATTCTACAGTAATGTTTCAAGAACAAAATTATAAGTATTTAAGTATTTTTTGTTGTTGTAGTGGGGACAGTAACATTAGTACAAATTGTTTATTTATTTATACAGTACCAGTCAAAAGTTTGGATACACTTACTCATTCCAGGGTTTTTACTACATGATTTCATATGTGTTATTTCATAGTTTTGATGTCTTCTCTATTATTCTACAATGTAGAAAATAGTAAAATAAAGAATAACCCTGGAACGAGTAGGTGAATCCAAACTTCTGACTGGTACTGTAAGTATATATATATATTTAGCTCACAAAATATGGTTTAAAAGTGTATGTAATAGAATAAACATGTCAACGAATGTAGATATTAATAAATGCATGTCTATATCTTCCAGAATATTTTTACAAGGAGGAGGTGTACCAAGATGGCTTCAATACAGCCCTGTTATTCATCCAAGGTTGATACACATTATTATTGGAACATGTTAAGCGGCATCAATATCATTTCATCAAATCATCAATGAAATGTTGATTACATTTCTTTATACCCTGACAGAATTCTGACAGAACTACAGAGATCCTGGGCTGAGATGGGAGAACCTGACAAAAGGACAACAGTCTTTACAACACGTCACCAATCTGGGCTTTATCAGAGAGTGAACAGACGGGAGCCACTCCTGAAAATAAGGCAGATGACAGCACGGCTGGAGTTTGCAAAAAGGCACTTGAAAGACTGAAAGCATAAGGCAAAAGATGTTGTGGTCTGATGAGAAAAAAATGTAGCTCTTTGGCCTGATTGCAAAGTGATATGTCTGTAGAAAACCAGGCACAGCGTATCACCCGTCTAACACCATCCCTACTGTGAAGCATGGTGGTGGCAGCTATGGACTTTAATGCAGGAAAACTTAAATCAGTTTTACCAAATTTTTACCAGCATGTACAACCAGATGAAACATAACTCTAGACCACCTTTAGTCCACACACAAAGATGCATACAAAGCTCTCCCCCGCCCTCCATTTGGCAAATCTGACAATAATTCTATCCTCCTGATTCCTGCTTACAAGCAAAAACTAAAGCAGGAAGTACCAGTGACTCGCTCAATACGGAAGTGGTCAGATGACTCGGATGCTATACTATAGGACTGTTTTGCTAGCACAGACTGGAATATGTTCCGGGATTCATCCAATGGCATTGAGAAATATAACACCGCTGGCATCGGCTTCATCAATAAGTGTATCAACGACATCGTCCCCACAGTGACCATACGTACTGTACATCTCCCAACCAGAAGCCATGGATTACAGGCAACATCCGTATCAAGCTAAAGGCTAGAGCTGCCGCTTACAAGGAGCGGGACACTAATCCGGACGCCTATAAGAAATTCCGCTATGCCCTCAGACGAACCATCAAAAAAGCACAGCGTCAATACAGGGTTAAGATTGAATCCTACTACACAGGCTCTTACGCTCGTCGGATGTGGCAGGGCTCGAAAACTATTACAGATCACAAAGGAAACCCAGACGCGAGCATTCCAGTGACGCGAGCCTGCCAGACGAGCTAAATGCATTTTATCCTCGCTTTGAGGCAAGCAACACTGAAGCATGCATGAGAGCACCAGCTGTTCTGGATGACAGTGTGATAACGCTCTCGGTAGCCGATATGAGCAAGACCTTTAAACAGGTCAACATGACAAAACATTTCCCCCTCAGAAGACTGAAAAGACGTGGTTACCTCTATCGTAATCGCTCCTCTTTCACCCCAGCTGCCAAACTAACCCTGATTCAGATAACCATCCTACCCATGCTTTATAAATCGGCACGTAAGGGTGCTCTCGAGCGGCTAGATGTTCTTTACCATTCGGCCATCAGATTTGCCACCAATACTCCTTATAGGACACATCAATGCACTCTATACTCCTCTGTAAACTGGTTACCTCTCTATACCCGTCGCAAGACCCACTGGTTGATGCATATTTATAAAACCCTCTTAGGCCTCACCCCCCCTCCATCAACATACAACACCCGTTCTGCCAGTCACATTCTATTAAAGGTCCCCAAAGCACACACATCCCTGGGTCGCTCCTCTTTTCAGTTCGCTGCAGCTAGCGACTAGAACGAGCTGCAACAAACACTCAAACTGGACTGTTTTATCTCAATCTCTTCATTCAAAGGCTCAATCATGGACTCTTACTGACATTTGTAGCTGCTTTGCGTGCTGTGCTGTTGTCTCTACCAACACAACAATAGATAAAGAGAGACCTAAGACAACAACATAGCAAGGCAGCAACACATGACAACAACATGGTACAAACATTATTGGGCACAGACAACAGCACAAAGGGCTGTTGTCTGTATTTAACTTTGTGCTGTTGTCTGCATTTAGCTTTGTGCTGTTGTCTGTGCCCAATAATGTTTGTACCATGTTGTTGTCATGTGTTGCTGCCTTGCTATGTCGTTGTCTTAGGTCTCTCTTTATCTATTGTTGTGTTGTCTCTCTTGTCGTGATGTGTGCTTCGTTCTATATATATATATATACATATATATTTTTTTTATCCCAGCCCCCGTCTCCGCAGGAGGCATTTTGCCTTTTGGTAGGCCGTCATTGTAAATAAGAATATGTTCTTAACTGACTTGCCTAGTTTAAATAAAGGTTAAATAAAATGTAAATAAAAAGCATCAAAAGTAAAAGTATAAATCATTTCAAATTCCTTATATTAAGCAAACCAGATGGCACCATTTTCCTGTTTTTTCTTTATTTATGGAAAGCCACGGGCACACTCCAACACTAAGACATTATTTACAAATGAAGCATTTGTTTTTAGTGAGTCCACCAGATCAGAGGCAGTAGGGATGACAAGGGATATTCTCTGTTTAGTGAGTCCACCAGATCAGAGGCAGTAGGGATGACCAGGGATATTCTCTGTTTAGTGAGTCCACCAGATCAGAGGCAGTAGGGATGACCAGGGATATTCTCTGTTTAGTGAGTCCACCAGATCAGAGGCAGTAGGGATGACCAGGGATGTTCTCTGTTTAGTGAGTCCACCAGATCAGAGGCAGTAGGGATGACCAGGGATGTTCTCTGTTTAGTGAGTCCACCAGATCAGAGGCAGTAGGGATGACCAGGGATGTTTGACTGATAAGTGCATGAATTGGACTATTTTCTTGTCTTAGTAAGCATTCAAAATTTAATGAATATTTTTGGGTGTCAAGGAAAATGTATGGAGTAAAAGTCCAATATTTTCTTAAGGAACGTAGTGAAGTAAAAGTAAAAGTAGTCAAAAATATAAATTGTAAAGTAAAGTATAGATACCCCCAAAAACTACTTAAGTAATACTTTATAGTATTTTTACTTACTTTACACCACTGGAATTCAGGCTGTAACAACAGAGTGTGGAATAAGTCAAGGGGTATGAATACTTTCCAAAGGCACTGTAGGCCACAGGGTTCAGACAACTTACCTGTCAGCCGTACAGAAACACTGATTTTATGTTCTTTTCAACATCAATAAAAATTGTTGTACTATTTTGCCCTAGTTGATTTTCTCCCTCTCTCTTTTTCTCTTTCTCTCTCTCTGCTGAAATTGGAATAGTGAGCGATGTGTCTTATGAGGGAATAAACAGATGGCACTAGAATAATCTTGACCTAGTTCTTTATCAGGATATCACAGAGAAAATAAAAATCTGGCAGTGATGAGAGAAGTCAGAAGGACTGGTCTGAGGCTTTCACCTGGTCTAAACCGTTAGAAACTGCAGGAATCCCGGGTTGTATCCTCACCCAGGTTCCATCCTAACCTGGGTTGTATCCTAACCTGGGTTGTATCCTAACCTCAGAGAGGTGTGGCTATGCTTAAGCTACCAATTTCATGTTTCATGTTCCAAACAATGACACCCCATTCTCTTTATTGGCCTCTAGTCAGAAGTAGTGCCCTATATAGGGTATAGGGTGCCATTTGGAACGTAGGGCGTGATGACCTGGCCATCCAGCTTGATGAAGGACTTCACACAGAGGCGGTTAAGGTGGGTATGGTTAATACTACTACATGATGGAAAATATTACATTCAGTGAGTTTGCCTAAAAAGGTTACCAAGCATGTCGGTGTTATGTGGATGAACAGACTTCAACAGAGATACATGGAAATGATGTGTAGCAGAGATGGTTCATCAGACTATACATAATGAATCATCTCATTTAGTTCTAAATTAACACCTATAGGACATTGTTGTATATTAACACCTATAGGATTTACTTCCATATTAACACTTGTCGTGTCTTTAGTATCCTTAATGTGATGACATTCTATTTTATCAAATCGATTACCTAACGTTTAATTGATTACGTGATTGAATTAAATCATGTAACAATTAACTCATTAATAATCTGGGGCACCACAGATAAGTTTATTTAAGGAGTTCTGTCTTCCGAATGAACTCTTAGAGATCTAAAGATCTCTTACATTTCAGTCATCAGTCATTAATTATTCTTTACCTTCTATTAGTCTCATCTGAACGTCGTAGAATTCTTTGTTATCTGTGCGAACCCTAGTTTCCATAATGAATCAGGAATATACAAATTGGCTTAATTATTTATTTACTAACTAACTCTCTCTCCCTCAATACTGCATGTCCAATGGGGAAGAGGGTCCCTTACAGGAATTTACCACCTTTCACTAAATCATAAAACTGTGGAGAGAGAGAGGGAGAGGGGGCTATGATAATCCCCCCAGGGCACGTCATGACACACCTATAAGGTTTAGTTCTATATGAACACCTATAGGATTTAGTTCTATATGAACATCTATAGGATTTAGTTCTATATTAACACCTATAAGGTTTAGTTCTATATGAACACCAATAGGATTTAGTTCTATATGAACATCTATAGGATTTAGTTCTATATGAACATCTATAGGATTTAGTTCTATATTAACACCTATAGGATTTAGTTCTATATGAACATCTATAGGATTTAGTTCTATATTAACACCTATAGGATTTAGTTCTGTATGAACATCTATAGGATTTAGTTCTATATTAACACCTATAGGATTTAGTTCTATATGAACACCTATAGGATTTAGTTCTATATTAACACCTATAGGATTTAGTTCTATATTAACACCTATAGGATTTAGTTCTGTATGAACATCTATAGGATTTAGTTCTATATTAACACCTATAGGATTTAGTTCTATATGAACACCTATAGGATTTAGTTCTATATTAACACCTATAGGATTTAGTTCTGTATGAACATCTATAGGATTTAGTTCTATATTAACACCTATAGGATTTAGTTCTATATGAACACCTATAGGATTTAGTTCTATATGAACATCTATAGGATTTAGTTCTATATTAACACCTATAGGATTTAGTTCTGTATGAACATCTATAGGATTTAGTTCTATATTAACACCTATAGGATTTAGTTCTATATGAACACCTATAGGATTTAGTTCTATATTAACACCTATAGGATTTAGTTCTATATTAACACCTATAGGATTTAGTTCTATATTAACACCTATAGGATTTAGTTCTGTATGAACATCTATAGGATTTAGTTCTATATTAACACCTATAGGATTTAGTTCTATATGAACATCTATAGGATTTAGTTCTATATTAACACCTATAGGATTTAGTTCTATATTAACACCTATAGGATTTAGTTCTATATGAACACCTATAGGATTTAGTTCTATATTAACACCTATAGAATTGAGTTCTATATTAACACCTATAGGATTTAGTTCTATATTAACACCTATAGGATTTAGTTCTATATATTAACACCTATAGGATTTAGTTCTATATTAACACCTATCGAATTGAGTTCTATATTAACACCTATCGAATTGAGTTCTATATTAACACCTATCGAATTGAGTTCTATATTAACACCTATAGGATTTAGTTCTATATTAACACCTATAGGATTTAGTTCTGTATGAACACCTATAGGATTTAGTTCTATATTAACACCTGTAGGATTCAGTTCTATATTAACATCTATAGGATTTAGTTCTATATTAACACCTATAGGATTTAGTTCTATATTAACACCTGTAGGATTTAGTTCTATATTAACATTTATAGGATTTACTTCTATATGAACACCTATAGGATTTACTTCTATATGAACACATGTAGGATTTACTTCTACACAAACACCTATAGGGTTTAGTTCTATATTAACACCTATAGGATTTAGTTCTATATGAAAACCTATAGGATTTAGTTCTATATGAACACCTATAGAATTTAGTTCTATATGAACACCTATAGGCCTTAGTTCAGTGGGCTGACACAATTCTGATACATTGAAGACCTAGTTCAATAGTAAGCTGTAAACTTGCATCCACATTGTCTAATTTACGCAATACGATGGATATATAACATTTTTGCAACAACAACAAAACATTTTCATACTCATCTATGAATAAAAAATCTGAGAACAGTAATATTTTACACACACTTGAAGATACCATTAACAATTCTTTCTGATAAAAAAAACACAAATTCTATGGACATATATAGCATTTTGGAAATAAACACTTCATACAAAAATGCCCTCATCAATCTATACAAAATAGCCCATGATGACAAAGCGAAAGCAGATTTTTAGAATGTTTTTGCACCTTTATAAAAAAAGCTAAACTGAAATACCTTATTTACATAAGTATTCAGACCCTTTGCTATGAGACTTGAAATTGAGGTCAGGTGCTTCCCATTTCTATTGATCATCCTTGATGTTTCTACAACTTGATTGGAGTCCATCTGTGGTAAATTCAATTGATTGGACATGATTTGGAAAGCCACGCACCTGTTTACATAAGCTCCCACAGTTGACAGCGCATGTCAGAGCAAAAACCAAGACACGAGGTCGAAGGAATTGTCTGTAGAGATCTGAGACAGGATCGTGTCGAGTCACAGATCTGGGGAAGGGTACCAAAACATTTCTGCAGCATTGAAGGTCCCCAAGAACACAGTGGCCTCCATCATTCTTAAATGGAAAGAGTTTGGAACCACCAAGAGTCTTCCTGGAGCTGGCCGCCCTGCCAAACTGAGCAATCGGGGGAGAAGGGCCTTGGTCAGGGAGGTGACCAAGAACCCGATGGTCACTGACAGCGCTCCAGAGTTCCTCTGTGGAGATGGGAGAATATTCCAGAAGGACAACCATCTCTGTAGCACTCCACCAATCAGGCCTTTACGGTAGAGTGACCAGACGGAAGCCACTCCTCAGTAAAAGGTACATGACAGCCCACTTGGAGTTTGCCAAAAGGCACCTAAAGGACTCTCAGACCATGAGAAATAAGATTCTCTGGTCTGATGAAACCAAATTTGAACTCTTTGGCCTGAATGCCAAGCGTCACGTCTGGAGGAAACCTGGCACCATCCCTATGATGAAGCATGCTTGTGGCAGCAACAGGCTGTGGGGATGTTTTTCAGCGGCAGGGACTGGGAGACTAGTCAGGATCGAGGGAAAGATGAACGTAGCAAAGTACAGAGAGATCTTTGATGAAAACATGCTCCAGAGCGTTCAGGACCTCAGACTGGGGTGAAGGTTCACCTTCCAACAGGACAATGACTCTAAGCACACAGCCAAGACAACGCAGGAGTGGCTTTGGGACAAATCTCAGAATGTCCTTGTGGCCCAGCCAAAGCCCGTACTTGAACCTGATCGAACATCTCTGCAGAGACCTGAAAATACCTGTGCAGCGACGCTCCCCATCCAACCTGACAGAGCTTGAGAGGATCTGCAGAGAAGAATGGTACAAGCTCCCCAAATACAGGTGTGCCAAGCTTATAGTGTCATACCCAAGAAGACTTGAGGCTGAAAATTGTGAGATTAAGTTATAGTGCTTGAAAGCTTATATTATATTCTTTGTATTGCATTAGAATGGTTGTTTTATTCGACAGAATAGAATCTGTTTGACTATTGTGTGTTCAGTGTTCCACTGAGGATGGGCCTCTATGAGATAGCACTGACAAAGGAGATTTACGATGTCTTTGGCCAATAAAGCCTAAAGAGCATTCCAGATAGTGAGGTAATGTTTTTGTACTATGAAGTACCAGGAATGAGATTAAAACCTCGTCTAAGAAACCAAACTGAACGATAATTTATAGCTAATGCTATCTGGCTATGGGATACTCCTTTCTCAAGTATAAGGCCCTTTGTGAAGAGTTCTGTGGTTCGTCATGTAAGTTGAGAGGGGTGTATCTTGACTATAAAAGATCTTTTTTATTCGACTGTAGGGACTCTCAGAATTCATTATAGACACTGAATTGATCTGAGAGTGAAAGGGCTATGGTGAAGCTCATATAATTAAAGATGAAGTTTAAGTATAACTCTGACTGGTGTGTGGTTTGTAACTCTCCTCATTTAGTAATACAGGATATTGCTACGACACACTGCCAAAGGTGCTTCAACAAAGTACTGAGTAAAGGGTCTGAATACTTATTGAATGTGATATTTCAGTTTTTTATTTGTAATACATTTGCAAACATATCTAAAAAACTATTTTTGCTTTGTTATTATGGGGTATTGTGTGTAGATTGATAAGAGAAAATACATGTAAAGAGAAGTTGCCCCTAGCATGGTGGATTCAAATTGCTGTTTGATGTTCTGTTTAGGAGAAGTGTAGGCTACAGCAAACAATTTCAAATAATTGCCTATTGTTCTGTTCGACTTCAAATGTCGCTGGAGAAATGCAGTCAGTCTTGTGTGGGTAGTTTGGGGTTGGAAAGGGATTGAGCGCCCTTGGCGACATACAGGTAATGGGGAACAAAGACTGCATGTGAAAGGCTTTCACAGGAACGGTACAGTAGGCATTTACCCCACTTTGCGCACAACCGCTTAACCCAGTGGTTCCCAACCAGGGGTACTAGGAAACAGGGGGTACTTCAGAAGACTCATGAGACCATACTGGTAAAATGCACATGAGGGGGTACTTCAGTGGTACTCTGGGCAGAGCAAAACTCTGTGGGTGGTACAGAAAGCGGAAAAGGTTGGGAACCACTGGCTTAAGCTGTCTGATTTTTATCCCACAGAGAACGCCGCGTCTAACACATTGATACAGGATGTGGAGAGCGTCATCCTCCACCTTCATCCCTTAGAAACTTGACTCAAACAGGACAACAAAATCATTTTTGTCGGAGTGTACCTTCAAGAAGTATTGTGTTTAAAATTCAGTGAGCATACATTTTAATGCAGTGTCCACTAAAGCCAAAGTCACAATTAGGCTGCACATACTGTATGAGGGAATGGGGGAATAATCGCCTTGAAGATGCTAGGTGGCAGTGTTTATTTAACAAGGCTAGCCCCATTACCTGCTGCTGAGAGGTCCATAACATGCATTGGTTTATGTCTCTGACACTTGTGTGGCATTCAACATTCTCTTCTGCTCTCATATTTTAGATCATTTATGAATTTACAAACCTGCATGACTGCGCTTCTGTAAAGGAATCCCTTGATTGCTTATCTTGTGAGTCAACATATTTAATATACACCATTTTAAAATGTATATTCTATGTTTATATAGCCTACATAATATAGAGTAAGCAATCATTTTAGCCATAGGCTACCATAGTCATGTTAAGTTATTTTAAGTCCATGCAGACGTACAGGAGGTTGGTGGCACCTTAATTGGGTGGACGGGCTCTTGGTAATGTCTGGAGCTGAGTGAGTGGAATGGTATGAAATACATTGAACACATGGTTTCCAGGTGTTTGATGCCATTCCATTTGCTCCGTTCCAGCCATTATTATGAGCCGTCCTTCCCTTAGCAGCCTCCTGTGATGCTAAGGCTATGTTATACATGCATGCAACCCGGACAAAAGGGTAGATGTAACATAGTAAAAGTAAATCCGGGACACTCCAATTAGTACGATACACTACATTTCGTATGGTATGTATTAATTTGTGGATGTCCATCATCCATTTCGTATGATATGTTACCAATTACAATTTGTATGATACGTTACGACTTGCAATTTGTACAATATCTTACGAATTGCAGTTCGTACAATATGTTATGAATTTGCAAAACATATGATATGTTGCTAGGTGGCTAATGGTATCTAGGCTAGGTGTTAAGGGTTAAGGTTAGGGTTAGGAATTAGGTTAATATGTTAGGGTTAAGGTTAGCTAACATGCTAAGTAGTTACAAACTAGTAAATAACTGCAAAGTTGCTAATTAGCTAAAATTGTCCGTGATGAAATTCGAACAAGCAACTTTTGGGTTGCTAGACGTTCGCCTACCCATCCACCCCGGCCAACCACCCTACTTCTTTGCCTTAAGTTTATCTTTGGTCTTATGTAACCATACTAAAAATAACATATCATACTAATTTCAGTGACCTGGATTTATGTTTATTATGTTGCGTCTGCTCTATGAGATCAGGGTGGTTTTAAGATGTAGGCTAGCCCATAGAGCCATTGCGAAAATACACTATATACAGAAAAGTATGTGGACACCTCATCAAATGAGTGGATTCGGCTATTTCATCCACACCCGTTGCTGACAGGTGTATAAAATCGAGCAACGAGCCATGCAAATCTCCATAGACAAACATTGGCAGTAGAATGGCCTTACTGAAGAGCTCAGTGACTTTCAACGTGGCACTGTCATAAGATGCCACCTTTCCAACACGTCAGTTCGTGAAATGTCTGCCCTGCTGGTGCTGCCCCGGTCAACTCTAAGTGCTGTAATTGTCAAGTCAAAATGTCTAGGAGCAACAATGGCTTAGCAGCGAAGTGGTAGGCCACACAAGCTCACAGAATGGGACCGCTGAGTGCTGAAGTGCGAAAAAAAGTCTCCTCAGTTGCAACACTCACTACCGAGTTCCAAACTGCCTCTGGAAGCAACTTCAGCACAAGAACTGTTCGTCGGGAGCAGCCGCACACAAGCCTAAGATCACCATGCGCAATGCCAAGCGTCGGCTGGAGTGATGTAAAGCCTGCCGCCATTGGACTCTGGAGCAGTGGAAACGCGTTCTCTGGAGTGATGACTCACGCTTCACCATCTGGCAGTCCGACGGACGTATCTGGGTTTGGATGATGGCAGGAGAACGCTACCAGCCCCAATGTATACTGCCAACTGTAAAGTTTGGTTTTGGTGGAGGAGGAATAAAGGTCTGGGGCTGTTTTTCATAGTTTGGGCTAGGCCCCTTAGTTCCAGTGAAGGGAAATATTAGCAATATAGCACACAAGGACATTCTACACGATTCTGTTCTTTGGGGAAGGCCCTTTCCTGTTTCAGCATGACAATGCCCCTGTGCACAAAGCAAGGTCCATACAGAAATAGTTTGTTGAGATTGGTGTGGAAGAACTTAGCTGGCCTGCACAGCGCCCTGACCTCAACCTAATTGAACACCTTCGGGATGAATTGCAACGCTGACTGCGAGCCAGGCCTAATCACCCAACATCAGTGTCAAACCTCACTAATGCGCTTGTGGCTGAATTAATACAAGTCCCTGCAGCAATGTTCCAACATCTAGTGGAAAGCTTTCCCAGAAGAGTGGAGGCTGCCGTAGTAGCAAAAGGGGGACCAACTTCATATCAATGCTCGTGATTTAGGAATGAGCGACCAGGTGTCCACATACTTTTGGTCATGTACTGTATCAGGCTACACTTGACAACCCCTCTTGCATGTTTGAAACCCTGTCTCTCTGCTAAACAGAAAGCCCATTAAATCAACTTTGCCTGTCAGGCGGCTGGTGCTTACACAAGAGCTTGCTCCATCCATCCATCCATCCCTCCTCTGAGTCCCCCACCCTCCCTCTCGCTCTCTGTCTTCCTTTTTCCGCATTTCTTTTGCTGCTCCCACTCGTGCGCGCTCTGAGTAGCAGCAGACAGCGCTAAATAAGTGAAGCCTTTTCAGAGGCAATAAGGCAGCCGCAGCAGGAGCATCGTCCGCAGCTAGCACACACACTGACAGTCGCGCGGACTGTTAGAACGCCGACGCTATCTGGTCTCGCGCACTCTGGACGCGCTGCAATCAAGATTGCTTTGAATATTCTCTATTTAAGATTACTTTGAATATTCTCTATTTAGGCTCTTCAGAACAATTTCCGTATTCTCTTCGACCTTAATAGGTTATATATTGTAGTGCGCTGGCACGGATGTTCTATTAGGCTACTCTGCTGTCTCTTGATGGTGAAAATACTCGGGAGGTGAATTTGTATCCAACTGTCAACGAGAGTGGATGACTCTGGTCGACCTCTGTCATCTTGAAGTTGTCTTATTTGGGCGTTTTGAGCATCCTACGGACTGTGAATTGTGATGTTCTTGTGCCATTGTCGCGCTGCTTCACCAGGTTAAGAGGATAGTGTTTGAGTTGGAGAGATTTTAACGCGGAAACCTTGTGCATCACGGAGACCAGGAAGAGAGAACCGTCAGCGCCAATAACACCTGCAACAGAACGCGTCTCCGTTCCTTCCATATATGGTGCAACACCAAAACTGGAACCTTGGAATAATCCTACAGAAAACCTGTCATCGAGAATAAATCTGTTTTAAATTCGCTGTGATAGGCTACAATCGGGTTGAGATTGCTCGCTGCTGTTGAACCCCCTACCTAGGCTACGGTTGCTGTTGTCCTGTTTGGACCATTTTAATAGGCTACTATATTCTCCTCTCGGCTCGGACGACCCGGAATTTGCGATGCTTGAGCAGTGAGAGCTGGGTGGATCTTATTTGGTCGTCCTGCACGCCACAGTAGCATGGCCCCGTCGCGAAGGCACTGCGGATGGGAGATGCCGCCTCTGTCGGGATGCCTGCTCCTGTCCATCTTGGCGTTTCAACCTGTGCTAGCCAAGGTCTGCAATGACTATACGAGGCACGGTCAGGACAACAGCTGGTTCTCGGGGGATGATGAGAAATTGCCCATCATGGTGCTCATGCCGATGAACGAGTCGGCGCTGATGAGCAGCATTAGTCAGGGCATCGAGCCTGCTGTCCAACTGGCCATCCAGCACATACGAGAGTCACAGAAGTACAAGTTTTCACTCATCACCAAAATCTACGACACCGAGGTAAACTCATTCACCCACTCTGTCCCATGTCCTTGGTAGCATAGGCTACATGTGCTTTCGCTTTGGGCTTCAGGGGCAGATAAAACGTTTCAGATCGCTTTGATTGTTCGCGCGCGTGAGTGTCTGTGTGTGTGTGTGTGTGTGTGTGTGTGTGTTTAAGGGGGTGTAGCCTACACTGCCCGGCAGGCAGCGCTCACAGGCAACGCTTCCACTTGGAAATGGTTGGTAGGCCTACATCTGCGCATTGTTCCACAACTTGTTTTTTATTTTTGTATAATGCCTGGAGATTGTCTGCTGTTGCATTATTTTACGCCTGCAACGTTAGGTTACTGTTGCATTAACACAGGAGCATACACTATCGGATGTGGTCATTACATTTTGTTGTCTTTAAATGTTGACACATTTTGTCATCATCAATTCATGAGCAAAAGGGCCGTTTTAGCTTAATTTGCGGTGGTTGGAGTAGGTGCCGCGCACATGCAACAAGCTCGTGATCAAATAACAATATTCCATACCTATTCCATAATCTCTGCTTTTTTTATTTAACCTTTATTTAACTAGGCAAGTCACTTAATTAAGAACAAATTCTTATTTACAATGATGACATACCGCGGGACTCCCAATCACGGCCGGTTGTGATACAACCTGGAATCGAACCAGCCACTCGGTAGACCAATGTGATTTTAAACCTAACCCTAATATTAACCGTAACCGTAACCACACTGCTACCCTTATGCCTAACCCTAAACATTAGGCTATAGCCAATTTTGACTTTGTGGCTGTGGTAACTAGCAGAAACCAGTCATTATTATAGCAGTGATGCCGGATGTAATTGTTGTCACAATTAGGGAACGGGGGATACCTAGTCAGTTGTACAACTGAATGCCTTCAACTGAAATGTGTCTTCCGTATTTAACCCAACCCCTCTGAATCAGAGAGGTGCTGGGGGCTGCCTTAATTGATCAGGGGCAGAACGACAGATTTTTACCTTGTCAGCTCAGTACAGGCAGTGGTGGAAAAAGTACCCAATTGTCATACTTGAGTAAAAGTATAGATACCTTAATAGAAAATGACTCAAGTGAAAGTCTCCCAGTAAAATTCTACTTGAGTAAAAGTATTTGGTTTCAAATATACTTTGGTTTGCTTCATATAAGGAATTTGAAATGATTTATACTCTTACTTTAGATACTTGACTGCACCATTTTCTTGTTTTTTAAAGTTTACACATAGCCAGGGGCATGTTCCAACACTCATTTACAAGCTAAGCATGAGTTTAGTGAGTCCACTAGATCAGAGGCAGTAGGGATGACCAGGGATGTTCTGTTGATCCAGTAAATTAGACCATTTTCCTGTCTTGCTAAGCATTCAAAATGTAACGAGTACTTTTGGGTGTCAGGGAAATGTATGGAGTAAAAAGTACATAATTTTCTTCAGGAATGTAGTGAAGTAAAAGTAAAAGTTGTCAAAAGTAAAGTACAGATACCCCAAAATATGACTTAAGTAGTATTTTTACTGAAGTACTTTACACCAATGATTTAGCTGATGGTTAAATCTGAAATCAATATTATGGCTATAATAACTGAACACGGTAGGTTATCACAAAACAGCTTGAACGAGTATCTGTGCAGTAGAAACCTCTCTAACGCCCCAAAAGCTCCTATTCAAACTCCCATTCACCAGCACTGCAAGCATTATAATGTCAAAATACGTTCGTTGATCACCAGATATGGAGTTTCTCTGAGCAACTATCTTCATTTACTCCCGTTACGGCCACTATATACTTCCAAGAAAGTTCTAAATAAAAATGTACTGTACAAGCAACCGAAAAAAAGCCTCTTCAGCACCTCTAATGTATTGAGCTGTTTTAATGGGATTTCCACCACCATTTCTCACATAATTAATATCATACAAATTGTAATTTGTAACATATCTACAAAATAGATGATGGACATCCACAAATTAATACACACCATACGAAAAGTAACATATCATACCAAATGGAGTGTCTCGGATTTACGTACAGAATAATACAAAATACTCTGAGACCAGGTTGGGTGCATGGGCATGGCATAGCAGTGATTGATTGAGGAGGAGAGAGAGGTGATATCGAGGATATTATATAAACATCACGTTACCTTGTCAACGTAGAAGCAGGTTGAGGGTCAGAGTCCAAAACTGCGGTGCTCACTCAAGCTGATTTAATTGTTGAGGTTTGCGGTGAATGGTCTCAGGTATCTTCATTGAGGAAACACGTTTGCAAAACGATCGATGTGACTGATTCCGTGATGAATGATGCAGTTAAAATGACCCAGGAGTTAATTTAAGTGTTGAAGAAACGTCATTACCTGTTTTAACTGATGTGTCAGTCTGCATTCTACAGCTGCCAGCATTTAGGTATTTATTGTACTATTTATTTACTGACTTATAAGACCCATGATGATAAACACTATAGTCATGTTGAAGTGTGGAGGAAGGCTGTCACAGAACACTAAAAATAGGTTGCGTGCTGACTCCCGAATTCCACCCTGTTCCCTATGAAGCGCACTGCTTTTTCAAATGCATAAAGGCACAGGTGTTTCCGTGCCGCTGTGAAAAAAGTTCTAACAACAGTATAATCTGTCTGACAGCAGCAGGACAGTGATGAGTGGTCACGAATGGCATACAGCATGCACGTCCTGGAATCCACCTCTGCCCATAGGATTAAATATACTACTGACGTGTTTCCCCTGGTTGAAATATGTAAACAAGAGGTCAGTTGATCGGTCAGTTGGACATTCATTCTGGGGATGAATGAATGAATGAATGAATGAATGGCTGATTGATGAGTTTACTCCTATAGTGGCCAGTGTCCATTGAGTTCAAATTGTAACGTTTTTGTATTCAGAATGTACTAATCAAGAATATAAGATTTTCATATATTTCTCAGGAAATAATAAGTAATAAATATT
This sequence comes from Salvelinus fontinalis, assembly GCF_029448725.1. Taxonomy (NCBI): domain Eukaryota; kingdom Metazoa; phylum Chordata; class Actinopteri; order Salmoniformes; family Salmonidae; genus Salvelinus; species Salvelinus fontinalis. The sequence goes on from NC_074686.1 coordinate 31,424,559, forward strand.
GTCATGGATTTAACAGGCTAATGACTTATTTCCTATGAGTGAAAAAGTACCACAAACAAGACAAGGGAAGCATGTGTATTGTGTTATCAACAGCTGTCAGGATGACGATTCTTGCCAAGGACAACCATTTACAAGCAGTTGGAAGCCTTTTCTTTCTCACAAATCCTGCCACCGCATTATATTCAACAGACTGTTCAAAAGTGCAATTTACTATCCATGGTCTGTCTACATAGTAATGATATATTTCTTAGAATAAAACACATGGAAAATAGAAGAACAAGTGAGCATCAGCATGAGACTGAATAAACAGTGTATCTAGTGTAATTGAATGCATGAGAGAGAGTATCACTGATTTTATTACTGTCTTTTCTTAATTCTATTCATCATAGATGGACACCTAAATCAAATCAAATCAAATGTATTTGTCACATACACATGGTTAGCAGATGTTAATGCGAGTGTAGCGTAATGCTTGTGCTTCTAGTTCCGACCATGCAGTAATATCTAACATGTAATATAACCTAACAATTTCACAACAACTACCTTATACACACAAGTGTAAAGGAATGAATACGAATATGTACATCCAAAATATGAATGAGTGATGCCCGAACGGCATAGGCAAGATGCAGTAGATGGTATAGAGTACAGTATATACATATGAGATGAGTAATGTAGGGTATGAGAACATTATATGAAGTGGCATTGTTTAAAGTGGCTAGTGATACATTACATCAAGATGGCAAGATGCAGTAGATGGTATAGAGTACAGTATATACATATGAGATGAGTAATGTAGGGTATGAAAACATCATATAAAGTGGCACCTGTTAGGACAGTGGACACAGTTTAATGGTTATAATTCTTCCAAAAAGATGACTCCGCTGGCCTTGAAAGCTTTGAGATGCTAGCTTCAGTCATGGTTCTGGTCTGTTTACACTCATCATTTTGTTGAGTGGCGAAGGGAAGGGTGTGTTATGGAATACTATACATTACGGGTTCCTGATTATGTCATCTTCTCTGTCTCTCACACACAGATACTTCCATGCATGGGTGCGCATAAACTCACTCTCTCTCATGCACTCTCTCTCTGTCTGTCTCTCTGTCTCTGTGTTTTATGCACGCAGTAGGACTGTATGGTATGGTGTGGTGTGCTGCTGGGGCTGGATGCTGCAGGGGATAGGGCTGGATGCTGCTGGGGATGGCTGCTGCTGGGGATAGGGCTGGATGCTGCTGGGGATAGGGCTGGATGCTGCTGGGAATGGATGCTGCTGGGGATAGGGCTGGATGCTGCTGGGGCTGGATGCTGCAGGGGATAGGGCTGGATGCTGCTGGGAATAGGTCTAGATGCTGCTGGGAATAGGGCTGCATGCTGCTGGGGCTGGATGCTGCTGGGGATAGGGCTGGATGCTTCTGGGAATAGGGCTGGATGCTGCTGGGGCTGGATGCTGCTGGGGATAGGGCTGGATGCTGCTGGGAATAGGGCTGCATGCTGCTGGGGCTGGATGCTGCTGGGGATAGGGCTGCATGCTGCTGGGAATAGGGCTGCATGCTGCTGGGAATAGGGCTGCATGCTGCTGGGAATAGGGCTGCATGCTGCTGGGAATAGGGCTGGATGCTGCTGGGAATAGGGCTGGATGCTGCTGGGGATAGGGCCGGATGCTGCTGGGAATAGGGTTGCATGCTGCTGGGAATAGGGCTGCATGCTGCTGGGAATAGGGCTGCATTCTGCTGGGAATAGGGCAGCATGCTGCTGGGAATAGGGCTGCATGCTGCTGGGAATAGGGCTGCATGCTGCTGGGAATAGGGCTGGATGCTGCTGGGAATAGGGCTGGATGCTGCTGGGAATAGGGCTGGATGCTGCTGGGAATAGGGCTGGATGCTGCTGGGAATAGGGCTGCATGCTCCTGGGGTTAGGGCTGGATGCTGCCTGGGCTGGATATGGAGATCATGTCCAAACTCCCCTAACACCTCTGAGTACAGCTAAGAGGTGCTGTCTGGCCTGTGGTGCAAAGTGTTAGCCGAGAGAATGAGGAGGTAGCCAGTGGATTGAGGGTTTTCTGGTCTGAGTTGCTCAGCAGTCGGCAGCACCGCTGTGTGCTGAGCAGCCTTCTTCTAGTAGGAACACAGAGGCTTCATGTCTGAACCACAATACATCTCTTATGTTCCAAATGGCACCCTATTCCCTATTTAGTGCACTACGTTTGACCAGGGCACACAGTGCACTACTTTTGACCAGAGCCCTATGTAGAGAATAGGGTGCCATTTGGAACACAAGAGATGTACTGTGGTTCAGACATGGAGCTGTAGAGCCATGGTAATGCTGCTAGCTCATTGTCACAGGGACCATCATCAGACCCCTGGGTAAAAACTCGCTGTAGGGACAGAGGCAGGTATAGCTGCTATCTGCTGTTGTCTGTCTCTATGTGTTCACCATGCATAAATGAGTATCCATGTACATAAATCTATATGTATTCACCGTGCATAACTGAGTATCCATGTTCATACTTAAATCTATATGTATTCACCGTGCATAAATGAGTATCCATGTTCATAAATCTATATCTATTCACAGTGCATAACTGAGTATCCATGTTCATAAATCTATATCTATTCACAGTGCATAACTGAGTATCCATGTTCATAAATCTATATCTATTCACAGTGCATAACTGAGTATCCATGTTCATACTTAAATCTATATGTATTCACCGTGCATAACTGAGTATCCATGTACATAAATCTATATGTATTCACCGTGCATAACTGAGTATCCATGTACATAAATCTATATGTATTCACCGTGCATAACTGAGTATCCATGTTCATACTTAAATCTATATGTATTCACCGTGCATAACTGAGTATCCATGTACATAAATCTATATGTATTCACCGTGCATAACTGAGTATCCATGTACATAAATCTATGTGTATTCACCGTGCATAACTGAGTATCCATGTTCATACTTAAATCTATATGTATTCACCGTGCATAACTGAGTATCCATGTTCATAAATCTATATGTATTCACCGTGCATAAATGAGTATCCATGTTCATAAATCTATATGTATTCACCGTGCATAAATGAGTATCCATGTTCATAAATCTATATGTATTCACCGTGCATAAATGAGTATCCATGTTCATACTTAAATCTATATGTATTCACCGTGCATAAATGAGTATCCATGTTCATAAATCTATATCTATTCACAGTGCATAAATGAGTATCCATGTACATAAATCTATATGTATTCACCGTGCATAACTGAGTATCCATGTACATAAATCTATATGTATTCACCGTGCATAACTGAGTATCCATGTACATAAATCTATATGTATTCACCGTGCATAACTGAGTATCCATGTACATAAATCTATATGTATTCACCGTGCATAACTGAGTATCCATGTACATAAATCTATATGTATTCACTGTAAAGTAAGCACAACTCAGTCTATGTTCATACTTTTGTATACAGTATATAGTGTATGTGGACACCCCTTCAAATTAGTGGATTAGGCCATGTCCGCCTCACCCGTTTCTGACAGATATATAAAATCGAGCACACCGCCATGCAATCTCCAGAGACAAACATTGGCGGTAGAATGGCCTTACTGAAGAGCTCAGTGACTTTCAACGTTTACAGGTTAGACAGGAAGCCTTTTAGGAAGGTTTTATTAATATGTGCCTCTCGTCTTACCCATCCAGCATTGTTTTCACCTGCAGTGTGAATGATCGCTATTGATTTGAAATCTATATCTTCTGGATTGGAACTGCGGGGTGAATGTGTGGTGACTTTCTAGGGGGTTGGGGGGGGGGTTAGAGGCTTGGGATAACATCAGGAGAGGATGAAACAGGAGTGAGACGTCACAGATGGGGGAGACGCACGGAATCATAATCCATTCATTAGCCCGACTCAGGAGGAATAAGGGGAGATGTGGGCCGTGACCCAAATGGTACCCTACTCCCTACATAGTGTACCACTTTAGACTACAGTTCTGGTCAACAGTAATACATTATGTCAATCGTTATGTAGGGAATAGGGTGACGTTTGGTATGCGACCTGTGATTTTATACATCTCACTCCTCTCCCTCTTACAGCGATTCAACCCCTTGTGTTGTCATTCATGGGGATGTAAAGGATATTTCATCTTAAATGCCTGAGTGACAAGGCAGCTGGTGTGTGTTGCTGCTCACTAGAAGCTCCCAGTCTTGGATACATTTTTTTTAACTACCGTATCTGGCTTCCGGGTTAAGCGGGAAGGTGTTAAGAAGTATTTGATCCTGCTTGTGTAAACCAGATATTCATTTGTTTATTTTTGTAAGAAGCCATTGTAGTCATATGATACCACTGGCCACATATAACCATGTACAGTAACATGACTTGTGTTTGAAAGATAATCCACTGTAACGGCAGCCTTCCCTCTCTTCCCTAGAAGAGAGAGTGTAGCAGGGATCGGACCAACACGCAGCATAGCCAGTGCCCAACATGTTTAATAACACTAATAAACAGTGAACACTTAACACTTAACAAATAACAAAATAACAAAATGTGGCAAACCGATAACAGTCCTATCTGGTGCAGAACACAAACACAGAGACAGGAAACAACCACCCACAATCCCCAACACAAAACAAGCCACCTATAAATGATTCTTAATCAGGGACAACGATTGACAGCTGCCTCTGATTGAGAACCATATTAGGCTAGACACAGAAACAGACGAACTAGACACACAACATAGAATTCCCACCCAGCTCACGTCCTGACCAACACTAAACAAGCAAAACACATAAGAACTCTGGTCAGGACGTTACATCCACAGTACAGCTATAGACTGGCCCTGTGCTTCTGAGAGGAACAAATGCTGTGGGATGTCACATTTCTACACACTTTGCAGGAGCCCCCATGGTGCAACAGTATGTGGCCTTGATATGTTCGACATATACAGTATATGTGCTTGATATGTTCGACATATACAGTATATGTGCTTGATATGTTCGACATATACAGTATATGTGCTTGGGGGTTTCTTTTTGTCACAATAAGTCATTTTTTTTCAATTTCCAGGATATTGGGTTTAATTCAAATTATTTTATTTGTTAAGCACATTTCTTACAGAGGAATGAATTTCAAAGTTCTTAACAAATAAAATAAAAGCTGAGAGATTTCTAAATGATGAGAATTAAAATAGTAAAAGAATAATAAGTGCTGTAGTGGCACTTCAAACCGCTCTGAGGTATCTACAAATCTAGGAAACGTTTTCATTTTTGCTCTCTCACATTTTGTGGCTGTATTGTAATAGTCACACATTCACACTTTTCTAAAATCATCCTAAGAATCCTATGTCAGAATAATTTGTTAGGTAGGATAGAGAATCTTCGATGGTTCGATTTTGTACAGTTTGCCAGCACATCTAACATTCTCTCTTGTCTGAAACGATTTAAACCTGCAAATTCAAACCAGCTCTCTCCGACGCTCTTCTCGAAGGGGTCTCACATGTACATGCCACATGCCATATATAATTTAAACATCTCTCGTCCATTAGCCGCTGTAGCCTTGACCCCTGAGAGGCCAACTCTTGTCATGAGAGAGGAAGGTAAGTAGGAAGAGATACTGGGGAGAAACCGCTGTGATTTGAGGCTGGCACTGTCTATGTCCCAAATGACACACTATTCCCTACACAGTGCACTAGGGTGATTCCATACCAGGACAGCCCCAAAAATATTTTGGGCAGCTCAGATTGTTCTGGCAATTCTCACATAGAAACGTAATTGGGAGTAAGGATGTTTAACATGCTTTTTACATTTGTATCATTTTAAAATGTATTTTTAGCATGATGAAAGTGGACATTTTAGGATCAGCACACCCACCCTGAGACACTTTATGAATACAGGTCCTGGAGGAGATCTCAACCAATAATAAGAGACAACCTATTCAAGAGGAATAAATGAGCTTCCTTTCAATTCTTATACTGAATGATAACTGCTGGGGCAATTCCATTTACTGATGTTAGAATCAGCAGCTTTCAATTGTATTTCCTCAATGAGGAATTCTGACTATTAAATCAAATGGTTCTGTACCAAGTCTTTTACTTGAATTATTATTTTTAAGTAGTGTATTAGTGATCTATTACCAGTCTTTGTGTGGGGAAAACAATCCACATTAACCAATGGTCAATTAATAGGTTACAAACAGAATGATCATTTAATTACGATAGTGAATTATTGTGATGTTTGTTTATGTGTCAATTAATACCATAATGGATGGGTTGCCAGTTGGCAATTTGACTCTAAAATAAAATGTCATTAATTCATTAAAATAAAATGTAATTCATACAGAATACCCTAGTTGGCATTTAATTGGCTACTTCATATGGAGGACCAAAGTACTAAATATAAATAAATCAAAATATAATTAAGAAATAATATTTTTAAATGATTTAAGAATATGTGCTGCATTATTATTAAATATGTTTTCATAATGTCACTTATTGTTTTTTACATATTTAATTTCATAATAATAGTTGTATTTCCCAATGGCTTTTTTCCTTAGAACATTTATAATTTCATAATGGCGCCTTCTGAATTTCATGGCTTTTTTCTATTCATGGCATTTTTCATTTCATGGCCTTTTTCATTTCATGGCCACTAGTTCCATAATCGCCAGATATATGTCAATCAATGCAAGTGGGCAAGTACAGTCGTGGCCAAAAGGTTTGAGAATGACACAAATATTAATTTCCACAAAGTTTGCTGCTTCAGTGTCTTTAGATATTTTTGTCAGATGTTACTATGGAATACTGAAGTATAATTACAAGCATTTCATAAGTGTCAAAGGCTGGGGAGTTTCCTGGCCATGGACCCAAAATATCGATGTTTTGTTCCCCGAGCCACTTAGTTATCACTTTTGCCTTATGGCAAGGTGCTCCAGGTGCTCCATCGTGCTGGAAAGGCATTATTCGTCACCAAACTGTTCCTGGATGGTTGGGAGAAGTTGCTCTCGGAGGATGTGTTGGTACCATTCTTTATTCATGGCTGTGTTCTTAGACAAAATTGTGAGTGAGCCCACTTCCTTGGCTGAGAAGCAACCCCACACATGAATGGTCTCAGGATGCTTTACTGTTGGCATGACACAGGACTGATGGTAGGGCTCACCTTGTCTTCTCAGGACAAGCTTTTTTCCTGATGCCCCAAACAATTGGAAAGGGGATTCATCAGAGAAAATGACTTTACCGCAGTCCTCTGCATTCCAATCCGTGTACCTTGGGCAGAATATCAGTCTGTGTCTGATGCCTTTCGTGGAGAGAAGTGGCTTCTTTGCTGCCCTTCTTGACACCAGACCATCCTCCAAAAGTATTTGCCTCACTGTGCATGCAGATGGACTCACACCTGCCTGCTGCCATTCCTGAGCAAGCTCTGTACTGGTGATGCCCCGATCCCGCAGCTGAATCAACTTTAGGAGACGGTCCTGGCGCTTGCTGGACTTTCTTGGGCGCCCTGAAGCCTTAATCACAACAATTGAACCGCTCTCCTTGAAGTTCTTAATGATCCGATAAATGGTTGATTTAGGTGCAATCTTACTGGCAGCAATATCCTTGTCTGTGAAGCCCTTTTTGTGCAAAGCAATGATGACGGCACGTGTTTCCTTGCAGGTAACTATGATTGACAGAGGAAGAACAATGATTCCAAGCACCACCGTCCTTGTGAAGCTTCCAGTCTATTATTCAAACACAATCAGCATGACAGAGTGATCTCCAGCCTTGTCCTCGTCAACACTCACACCTGTGTTAATGAGAGAATCACTGACATGATGTCAGGTGGTCCTTTTGTAGCAGGGCTGAAAGTGCAGTGGAAATGTTTTTTGGGATTCAGTTCATTTCCATGGCAAAGAGGGACTTTGAAATGAATTGCAATTCATCTGATCACTCTTCATAACATTCTGGAGTATATGCAAATTGCCATCCTACAAATTGAGGCAGCAGACTTTGTGAAAATTAATATTTGTGTCATTCTCAAAACTTTTGGCCACGACTGTAGGTCATTGGTCCAACGCTCTAATATAGGTTTGTGGTTTTCATCCGTTGTTGAACAGAGTATCTACATCCAAAATAGGGCAACACGAGATCGGCTTCAGCGATATCTTTGACTTTAGGCACTATGTTTTTTGTTATTATATATTTTTGAACAGTTTCGGAGTTTAATGGCTGTGATAGGAGAAAACTGAGGATAGAGCAACAACATTGTAATTACTCCACAATACTAACCTACATGACAGAGTAAAAAAAAGGAAACATGTACAGAGTAAAAAATATTTCAAGACAGGGCCTCCCGAGTCACTACAGATCTGGGTTTGATCCCGGCCGTGACCGGGAGTCCTATATGGCGGCGCACAATTGACCCAGCGCTGTCCGGTTTAGGGGAGGGTTTGGCTGGGGGGGCTTTACTTGGCTCATCGTGCTCTAGTGACTCCTTGTGCCGGGACAGGTGCCTGCAAGCTGACTACGGTCGTCAGTTGAACAGTGTTTCCCCCGACACATTGGTGCAGCAGGCATCAAGGTTAAGCAGGCAGGTGTTAAGGAGTGCGGTTTGGCGCGTCATGTTTCGGAGGATGCATGACTTCACCACTCCCGAGCCCATTGGGGAGTTGCAGAGATGAGACAAGATTGAAATTGGGAGAAAAAGGGGGTAACCCCCCAAAGAAAAGTGTCCTAAACATGCATCCTGTTTGCAATAAGGCGCTAAAGTAAAACTGCAAAAGATGTGGCAAAGAAATTTGCTTAATGTCCTGAATGCAAAGCATTATGTTTGGGGCTAATCCAACACAATACATCACTGTACACCACTCTTCATATTTTCAAGCATGGTGATGAGTGCACCATGTTATGGGTATGCTTGTCATCGGCAAGGCACAGGCAAAACGCTAGAGGAAAACCTGGTTCATTCTGCTTTCCAAAAGACACTGGAAGACAAATTCACCTTTCAGCAGGACAATAATCTAAAACACAAGGCCACTACTTTTGCCTTGCAATCTTGTTCAAGGGCTTTGAACCAATGTTCTACTTGACCTTGCCCACTTGCATTGATTGACATATTGCGATTATGGAAAGAGTTGCCATGAAGTGAAAAAGGCCATGAAGTGAAAAAGGCCATGAAGTGAAAAAGGCCATGAAGTGAAAAAGGTCATGAAGTGAAAAAGGCCATGAAGTGAAAAAGGCCATGAAGTGAAAAAGGTCATGAAGTGAAAAAGGTCATGAAGTGAAAAAGGTCATGAAGTGAAAAAGGCCATGAAGTGAAAAAGGTCATGAAGTGAAAAAGGCCATGAAGTGAAAAAGGTCATGAAATCTAGAAATACATAATGTGATAAGGTGTCATAATGAAATGTTCTAATGAAAAAAGCCACTGTAATCATACTATGTATGATTATTAAATTAAATATGATAACATTATTTTGAAAAGTGACAATGAAAAAAGATTTCATAATAATGCAGCACTTATTCTTGAATCATTTAAAAGTAAAATGGTATTTTTCATGATGTATTAAAAAAAAATCATTTATTTTTCATTGTGAGTATGTGGTATTTGATTATTTATTCATTTCTATATTCATTTATTTATAAATAAAAAAAATTGTACTTTGGTCCATAAATACACAGCTATTTTCTCTGGGTGGTTTTCCAAAAGATGAGCAGTTAAAACGTTTGTGTTTATGAAAGTGCAGCTTATAATTACAAACCTTTTACTGATTCTGCGTCCCAAATGTCACCCTAATGCCTATATACTGTAAGTGGAATTTAATTTAATTTTTATTTGTCCGTTATTTTACGAGGTAAGTTGACTGAGAACACGTTCTCATTTGCAGCAACGACCTGGGGAATAGTTACAGGGGCTAGGAGGGGCATGAATGAGCCAATTGTAAACTGGGGATGATTAGGTGACCATGATTGTCACGATCGTGTGGCGGATTGACGGACCAAAACGCAGCAGTTGGAAAATAAGCCATCTTCTTTTATTTTAAAAGATGACGAAAAAATAAACACAAAACACTTAATACAAACTATACAAAACAACAAACGACCGTGAAGCTAAATAACGATGTGCACACACTGGCTACAAACGTTCTGACATAGACAATTACCCACAACCAATGAGAGCCTATGGCTACCCTAAATAAGGCTCCCAATCAGAGACAACCGAAATCAGCTGTCTCTAATTGGGAACTCATTCAGGTAACCATAGACTCTCCTAGACAACTAAACATACATAGACAACGCTAGACACCTGAACTCCACACAAACCCATATACTACACAACAACCCCTTTACCATAAAAACCACCCAAAAACAACAAAACACAAACATTCCCCATGTCACACCCTGACCTAACTAAAATAATAAAGAAAACAAAGAATACTAAGGCCAGGGCGTGACATAACCCCCCCCCTTAAGGTGCGAACTCCGGGCGCACCATTACACAGTCTAGGGGAGGGTCTGGGTGGGCTTCCATCCACGGTGGCGGCTCCGGCTCTGGTCGTGGTCCCCACGTCACCACAGTCCCTAACCACCTCCTTAGCTTCTTCAAAATGACCCCTCTCCACATTAACCCCATTGCATTAAGGGGCAGTTCCGGACTAAGGGGCAGCTCCGGACTAAGGGCCAGTACCAGGGTAAGGGGCAGTACCAGGGTCAGGGGCAGTACCAGGGTCAGGGGCAGCACCAGGGTAAGGGGCAGCACCAGGGTAAGGGGCAGCACCAGGGTAAGGGGCAGCACCAGGGTAAGGGGCAGCTCCGGACTGAGGAATGGCAGCTCCGGACTGAGGAATGGCAGCTCCGGACTGAGGAATGGCAGCTCCGGACTGAGGAATGGCAGCTCCGGACTGAGGGACTGCAGCTCCGGACTGAGGGACTGCAGCTCCGGACTGAGGGACTGCAGCTCCGGACTGAGGGACGGCCCATGGCTGGCTGACAGATCTGGCTGCTCATGGCTGGCTAACGGATCTGGCTGCTCATGGCTGGCTGACTGATCTGGCTGCTCATGGCTGGCTGACGGATCTGGCTGCTCATGGCTGGCTGACGGATCTGGCTGCTCATGGCTGGCTGACGGATCTGGCTGCTCATGGCTGGCTGACGGATCTGGCTGCTCATGGCTAGCTGACGGATCTGGCTGCTCATGGCTAGCTGACGGATCTGGCTGCTCATGGCTAGCTGACGGATCTGGCTGCTCATGGCTAGCTGACGGATCTGGCTGCTCATGGCTAGCTGACGGATCTGGCTGCTCATGGCTAGCTGACGGATCTGGCTGCTCATGGCTAGCTGACGGATCTGGCTGCTCATGGCTAGCTGACGGATCTGGCTGCTCATGGCTGGCTGACTGATCTGGCTGCTCATGGCTGGCTGACGGATCTGGCTGCTCATGGCTGGCTGACGGATCTGGCTGCTCATGGCTGGCTGACGGATCTGGCTGCTCATGGCTGGCTGACGGATCTGGCTGCTCATGGCTAGCTGACGGATCTGGCTGCTCATGGCTAGCTGACGGATCTGGCTGCTCATGGCTAGCTGACGGATCTGGCTGCTCATGGCTAGCTGACGGATCTGGCTGCTCATGGCTAGCTGACGGATCTGGCTGCTCATGGCTAGCTGACGGATCTGGCTGCTCATGGCTAGCTGACGGATCTGGCTGCTCATGGCTAGCTGACGGATCTGGCTGCTCATGGCTAGCTGACGGATCTGGCTGCTCATGGCTAGCTGACGGATCTGGCTGCTCATGGCTGGCTGACGGATCTGGCTGCTCATGGCTGGCTGACTGATCTGGCTGCTCCTGTCTGGTTGGCGGCTCTGGCAGATCCTGTCTGGTTGGCGGCTCTGGCAGATCCTGTCTGGTTGGCGGCTCTGGCAGATCCTGTCTGGTTGGCGGCTCTGGCAGATCCTGTCTGACGGACGGCTCTAACGGCTCCTGTCTGGCTGGCGGCTCTAGCGGCTCCTGTCTGGCGGACGGCTCTAGCGGCTCCTGTCTGGCGGACGGCTCAGTGGGCTCATGGCAGACGGGCGGCTTTGCAGGCTCATGGCAGACGGGCGGCTTTGCAGGCTCATTGCAGACGGATGGCTCAGATGGCGCTGGGGAGACGGATGGCTCAGATGGCGCTGGGGAGACGGATGGCTCAGATGGCGCTTGGCAGACGGGCAGTTCAGTCATCGCTGTGCAGACGGCAGACTCCTGCCGGCTGAGGCGCACTGTAGGCCTGGTGCGTGGTGCCGGGACTGGTGGCACCGGGCTGGGGACACGCATCTCAGGGCTAGTGCGGGGAGCAGCAACAGGACGCACAGGACTCTGGGGACACACAGGAGGCTTGGTGCGTGGTTTAGACACTGGTGGTAAAGGGCTGGAGACACGCACCATATAGCTAGTGCGTGGAGGAGGCACTGGTGGTACTGGGTTGGGGCGGGGAGGTGGCGCCGGAAATACCGGACCGTGCAGGCGTACTGGCTCCCTTGAGCGCCGAGCCTGGCCAACCTTACCTGGTTGTATGCTCCCCGTCGCCTGACCAGTGCGGGGAGGTGGAATAACCCGCACCGGCCTATGTAGGCGAACCGGGGACACCATGCGTAAGGCTGGTGCCATGTACGCCGGCCCGAGGAGACGCACTGGTGACCAGATGCGTTGGGCCGGCTTCATGACATACGGCTCAACGCTCAGTCTAGCCCGGCCGATACGTGGAGCTGGAATGTACCGAACCGGGCTATGCACGCGTACAGGAGACACCGTGCGCTCTACTGCGTAACACGGTGTCTGCCCGTACTCCCGCTCTCCACGGTAAGTACAGAGAGTAGGCGCAGGTTTCCTACCTGACTTCGCCACACTCCCTTTAAGGCCCCCCCCAAGAAATTTTTGGGTTGTACTCACGGGTTTCCAGCCTTGTCTCCGTGCTGCCTCCTCAAATCGCCTCCTCTCGGCTTTAGCTGCCTCCAGCTCTTCACGAGGAAGGCGATATTCTCCCGGTTGAGCCCACGGCCCCTTACCATCCAGTATCTCCTCCCATGTCCATGAATCCTGTGTAGGTAGGTCCTGTTGCCGCTTTCCATGCCGCTTGGTCCTATGGTGAGTAATTCTGTCACGATCGTGTGGAGGATTGATGGACCAAAACGCAGCTTTAGGAAAGTAAGCCATCTTCTTTTATTTTAAAAGATGACGAAAAATAAACACGAAACACTTAATACAAACTAACAAAACAACAAACGATCGTGAAGCTAATAAACGTCGTGCACATACACACACACAGGCTACAAACGTTCTGACATAGACAATTACTCACAACCAATGAGAGCCTATGGCTACCCTAAATAAGGCTCCCAATCAGAGACAACCGAAATCAGCTGTCTCTAATTGGGAACTCATTCAGGCAACCATAGACTCTCCTAGACAACTAAACATACATAGACAACACTAGACACATGTACTCCACACAAACCCATATACTATACAACAACCCCTTTACCATAAAAAACACCCAAAACCAACAAAACACAAACATTCCCCATGTCACACCCTGACCTAACTAAAATAATAAAGAAAACAAAGAATACTAAGGCCAGGGCGTGACAATGATGGTTTAAGGCCCGATTGGGAATTTAGCCAGGACACCGAGGTTAACCCCCCTACTCTTACGATAAGTGCCATGGGATCTTTAATAACCTCAGAGTCAGGACACCCGTTTAACGTCCCATCCGAAAGACGGCACCCTACCCAGGACAGTGTCCTGTATAAATAATAATAAGGTGCCATTTCACATCACTACAACAGGTGATGTTTAGGGCCCAGTACATTATAACAGGTGATGTGTAGGGCCCAGTACATTATAACAGGTAATGTGTAGGGCCCAGTACGTTATAACAGGTGATGTGTAGGGCCCAGTACATTATAACAGGTGATGTGTAGGGCCCAGTACATTATAACAGGTAATGTGTAGGGCCCAGTACATTATAACAGGTAATGTGTAGGGTCCAGTACATTATAACAGGTGATGTGTAGGGCCCAGTACATTATAACAGGTATGTGTAGGGCCCAGTACATTACAACAGGTGATGTGTAGGGCCCAGTACATTATAACAGGTAATGTGTAGGGCCCAGTACATTATAACAGGTAATGTGTAGGGCCCAGTACATTATAACAGGTGATGTGTAGGGCCCAGTACATTATAACAGGTAATGTGTAGGGCCCAGTACATTATAACAGGTGATGTGTAGGGCCCAGTACATTATAACAGGTGATGTGTAGGGCCCAGTACATTATAACAGGTCATGTGTAGGGCCCAGTACATTACAACAGGTAATGTGTAGGGCCCAGTACATTATAACAGGTGATGTGTAGGGCCCAGTACATTATAACAGGTAATGTGTAGGGCCCAGTACATTATAACAGGTGATGTGTAGGGCTCAGTACATTATAACAGGTGATGTGTAGGGCCCAGTACATTATAACAGGTAATGTGTAGGGCCCAGTACATTACAACAGGTAATGTGTAGGGCCCAGTACATTATAACAGGTGATGTGTAGGGCCCAGTACATTATAACAGGTGATATGTAGGGTCCAGTACATTACAACAGGTAATGTGTAGGGCCCAGTACATTATAACAGGTAATGTGTAGGGCCCAGTCCTTTACAACAGGTAATGTGTAGGGCACAGTACATTACAACAGGTAATGTGTAGGGCCCAGTACATTACAACAGGTAATGTGTAGGGCCCAGTACATTACAACAGGTGATGTGTAGGGCCCAGTACATTATAACAGGTAATGTGTAGGGTCCAGTACATTATAACAGGTGATGTGTATGGCCCAGTACATTACAACAGGTAATGTGTAGGGCCCAGTACATTACAACAGGTAATGTGTAGGGCCCAGTACATTACAACAGGTGATGTGTAGGGCCCAGTACATTATAACAGGTAATGTGTAGGGTCCAGTACATTATAACAGGTGATGTGTATGGCCCAGTACATTATAACAGGTAATGTGTAGGGTCCAGTACATTACAACAGGTGATGTGTAGGGCCCAGTACATTATAACAGGTGATGTGTAGGGCCCAGTACATTATAACAGGTGACGTGTAGGGCCCAGTACATTATAACAGGTGATGTGTAGGGCCCAGTACATTATAACAGGTAATGTGTAGGGTCCAGTACATTACAACAGGTGATGTGTAGGGCCCAGTACATTATAACAGGTAATGTGTAGGGCCCAGTCCTTTACAACAGGTAATGTGTAGGGCACAGTACATTACAACAGGTAATGTGTAGGGCCCAGTACATTACAACAGGTAATGTGTAGGGCCCAGTACATTACAACAGGTGATGTGTAGGGCCCAGTACATTATAACAGGTAATGTGTAGGGTCCAGTACATTATAACAGGTGATGTGTATGGCCCAGTACATTATAAGAGGTAATGTGTAGGGTCCAGTACATTATAACAGGTAATGTGTAGGGCCCAGTACATTATAACAGGTGATGTGTAGGGCCCAGTACATTATAACAGGTGACGTATAGGGCCCAGTACATTATAACAGGTGACGTGTAGGGCCCAGTACATTATAACAGGTGATGTGTAGGGCCCAGTACATTATAACAGGTAATGTGTAGGGCCCAGTACATTATAACAGGTAATGTGTAGGGCCCAGTTTATTATAACAGGTAATGTGTAGGGCCCAGTACATTATAACAGGTGATGTGTAGGGCCCAGTACATTATAACAGGTAATGTGTAGGGCCCAGTACATTATAACAGGTAATGTGTAGGGTCCAGTACATTACAACAGGTGACGTGTGTGACTACAGTATTTAGAATTGCCCTAGCAGTTTCTCCACAGGGCACATTGTATCTGTTTTGAGTTGATTGCATTTTCCCCCTCTCTTTTTGTTGTTGTTGTAGGTGAGTAATTGAGAAAATTAGATTGTTAGCGGTTATCTAGCAAGAGAGACTATATTGCTGTTATCAGCGTCCCTGGCCCCGGCTGGCCTGTTGTGTTGACCTAGTCAAAGGCTAATCGTGTGGACTGAAGGAAATGCTGAAATTGAGTTCAAACATTCTTCCTTCATTTTAAACGGCACTCTATCCCTACATAGGACACTGGTCAAAAGTAGTGCACTATATAGGGAATAAGGTGCCATTTGGGATGCACACTGTAAGAAAAGGCTCCGTTTGTTGTTGCTCAGGAGGCGTTTTAAATGTAACGTGCGATTGGGCTTGACCGGAATCGCTGTTGGCAATTTGCTGTTAAATAATGGGGAAAAAAACAATAAGCAGGGATATGTTTGAAAAGACCATATTGTCACTGGGTTTTTGATTTAAATTAATTTCACATCTTTATTTGTGCATGTTATTATTGGAACACTGTTGCTTGTATTGTATTGTTGGTATTGATGCGGTACAGTGGCATCTTCTGAAGCCATTGTCTCTGTCCCAAATGGCACCCTAATGGCACTATGTAGGCAATAGGGTGCAATTTGGGACAAAGCCATTGTGTGTCTGTCTCTTATATTAGCCCACAAATGAGACCCACAGTCATTCTGAAAGGTGCCGGACCGAGCAGCTGGCTGTCATTAACATTAAACAAACATTTGCTTTCTGATTCGCTCATGGCTACCAGGGGCTATAGGGAGGATAACTTTTGAGGAATACACTTTAGAGTGGGGAGGGGATTGATAGATAGATAGATAGATAGATAGATAGGGGGAGAGAGAGGTGGGAGAGGGGATAGAGAGAGAGTGGTGGGAAAAGGGGATACTGTAATTGGGGGGGAGTGGTGGGGAGAGGAGATAGATAGGGGGAGAGAGAGTGGTGGGGAGAGGAGATAGATAGGGGGAGAGAGAGTGGTGGGGAGAGGAGACAGATAGGGGGCGAGAGAGTGGTGGGAAAAGGAGCTAAATAGAGAAAGTGGTGGGGAGAGGGGAGAGATAGAGAAAGTGGTGGGGAGAGATAGGGGAGAGAGAGTGGTGGGGAGAGGGGATAGATATAGAAAGTGGTGGGGAGAGGGGAGAGATAGAGAAAGTGGTGGGGAGAGGGGAGAGATAGGGGGAGAGAGAGTGGTGGGGATAGGGGATAGATATAGAAAGTGGTGGGGAGAGGGGAGAGATAGAGAAAGTGGTGGGGAGAGGGGAGAGATAGGGGGAGAGAGAGTGGTGGGGAGAGGGGATAGATGTAGAAAGTGGTGGGGAGAGGGGAGCGATAGAGAAAGTGGTGGGGAGAGGGTAGAGATAGGGGGAGAGAGAGTGGTGGGGAGAGGGGATAGATATAGAAAGTGGTGGGGAGAGGGGATAGATATAGAAAGTGGTGGGGAGAGAGGAGAGATAGAGAGAGTGGTGGGGAGAAGGGAGAGATAGAGAAAGTGGTGGGGAGAGGGGAGAGATAGGGGGAGAGAGAGTGGTGGGGAGAGAAGATAGATAGGGGGAGAGAGAGTGGTGGGGAGAGGAGATAGATAGAGAGAAAGTGGTGGGGAGAGGAGATAGATAAGGGGAAAGAGAGTGGTGGGGAGAGAGGATAGATGGGGGAGAGAGAGTGGTGGGGAGAGAGGATAGATGGGGGAGAGAGAGTGGTGGGGAGAGGATATAGATAGAGAAAGTGGTGGGGAGAGGGGATAGATGGGGGAGAGAGAGTGGTGGGGAGAGGATATAGATAAGGGGAAAGAGAGTGGTGTGGAGAGGAGATAGATAGAGAGAAAGTGGTGGGGAGAGGATATAGATGGGGAGAGAGAGTGGTGGGGAGAGGATATAGATAGAGAAAGTGGTGGGGAGAGGGGATAGATGGGGGAGAGAGAGTGGTGGGGAGAGGATATAGATAAGGGGAAAGAGAGTGGTGTGGAGAGGAGATAGATAGAGAGAAAGTGGTGGGGAGAGGGGATAGATAAGGGGAGAGGGAGTGGTGGGGAGAGGGGGTAGATATGGGGAATGGGAGTGGTGGGGAGAGGAGATGTAGATAGGGGGAGAGAGAGTGGTGGGGAGAGGGGATAGATAGACAGAGTGGTGGGGAGAGGGGATAGATAGACAGAGTGGTGGGGAGAGGGGATAGATAGACAGAGTGGGATGCCATTTGGGATGCACACTGTAAGAAAAGGCTCCGTTTGTTGTTGCTCAGGAGGCGTTTTAAATGTAACGTGCGATTGGGCTTGACCGGAATCGCTGTTGGCAATTTGCTGTTAAATAATGGGGAAAAAAACAATAAGCAGGGATATGTTTGAAAAGACCATATTGTCACTGGGTTTTTGATTTAAATTAATTTCACATCTTTATTTGTGCATGTTATTATTGGAACACTGTTGCTTGTATTGTATTGTTGGTATTGATGCGGTACAGTGGCATCTTCTGAAGCCATTGTCTCTGTCCCAAATGGCACCCTAATGGCACTATGTAGGCAATAGGGTGCAATTTGGGACAAAGCCATTGTGTGTCTGTCTCTTATATTAGCCCACAAATGAGACCCACAGTCATTCTGAAAGGTGCCGGACCGAGCAGCTGGCTGTCATTAACATTAAACAAACATTTGCTTTCTGATTCGCTCATGGCTACCAGGGGCTATAGGGAGGATAACTTTTGAGGAATACACTTTAGAGTGGGGAGGGGATTGATAGATAGATAGATAGATAGATAGATAGGGGGAGAGAGAGGTGGGAGAGGGGATAGAGAGAGAGTGGTGGGAAAAGGGGATACTGTAATTGGGGGGGAGTGGTGGGGAGAGGAGATAGATAGGGGGAGAGAGAGTGGTGGGGAGAGGAGATAGATAGGGGGAGAGAGAGTGGTGGGGAGAGGAGACAGATAGGGGGCGAGAGAGTGGTGGGAAAAGGAGCTAAATAGAGAAAGTGGTGGGGAGAGGGGAGAGATAGAGAAAGTGGTGGGGAGAGATAGGGGAGAGAGAGTGGTGGGGAGAGGGGATAGATATAGAAAGTGGTGGGGAGAGGGGAGAGATAGAGAAAGCGATAGAGAAAGTGGTGGGGAGAGGGTAGAGATAGGGGGAGAGAGAGTGGTGGGGAGAGGGGATAGATATAGAAAGTGGTGGGGAGAGGGGATAGATATAGAAAGTGGTGGGGAGAGAGGAGAGATAGAGAGAGTGGTGGGGAGAAGGGAGAGATAGAGAAAGTGGTGGGGAGAGGGGAGAGATAGGGGGAGAGAGAGTGGTGGGGAGAGAAGATAGATAGGGGGAGAGAGAGTGGTGGGGAGAGGAGATAGATAGAGAGAAAGTGGTGGGGAGAGGAGATAGATAAGGGGAAAGAGAGTGGTGGGGAGAGAGGATAGATGGGGGAGAGAGAGTGGTGGGGAGAGAGGATAGATGGGGGAGAGAGAGTGGTGGGGAGAGGATATAGATAGAGAAAGTGGTGGGGAGAGGGGATAGATGGGGGAGAGAGAGTGGTGGGGAGAGGATATAGATAAGGGGAAAGAGAGTGGTGTGGAGAGGAGATAGATAGAGAGAAAGTGGTGGGGAGAGGATATAGATGGGGAGAGAGAGTGGTGGGGAGAGGATATAGATAGAGAAAGTGGTGGGGAGAGGGGATAGATGGGGGAGAGAGAGTGGTGGGGAGAGGATATAGATAAGGGGAAAGAGAGTGGTGTGGAGAGGAGATAGATAGAGAGAAAGTGGTGGGGAGAGGGGATAGATAAGGGGAGAGGGAGTGGTGGGGAGAGGGGGTAGATATGGGGAATGGGAGTGGTGGGGAGAGGAGATGTAGATAGGGGGAGAGAGAGTGGTGGGGAGAGGGGATAGATAGACAGAGTGGTGGGGAGAGGGGATAGATAGACAGAGTGGTGGGGAGAGGGGATAGATAGACAGAGTGGTGGGGAGAAAGGATAGATAGACAGAGAGAGTGGTGGGGAGAGAGGATAGATAGACAGAGAGAGTGGTGGGGAGAGAGGATAGATAGACAGAGAGAGATGTTCGTTATGTGTAAATAATCCTTTCTACTGCGTTTTTTAAAAAGATATAACGTTAGCCATGGAGAACTGCAAATATTTTGCTACTGCTCTCAATAACATTGAGATGGGCGGGGTTGATGGTATCGAAAATGAAAATATAAAATATACAGACCACAAATTCCAATTGGCTATACTTAAACTGTTTAACATCATCATCAGCTCTGGCATATTCCCCAATATTTGGAACTAAGGACTGATCACCCCTATCCACAAAAGTAGAGACAAATCTGACCCCAATAACAACCGTGGGATATACGTGAACAGCACCCTTGGGAAAATCCTCTGCATTATCATTAACAGCAGACTTACATTTCCTCAGCGAAAACAATGTACTGAGAAAATGTCAACTTGGCTTTTCACCAAATTACCGTACGGCAGACCACGTATTCACCCTACACACCCTAACTGACAAACAAACAAACCAAAACAAAGGCAGTCTTCTCATGCTTTGTTGATTTCAAAAAATCTTTCGACTCAATTTGGCATGAGGGCCTGCTATACAAATTGATGGAAAGTGGTGTTGGGTGAAAAACATATGACATTATAAAATTGATGTACACAAACAAGTGTGCGGTTAAAATTGGCAAAAAGACAAACATTTCTTTCCACAGGACCAGGGGGTGAGACAGGGATGCAGCTTAAGCCCAGCCTCTTCAACATATATATCAACGAATTGGTGAGGGCACTAGAAAAGTCTGCCCTCACCCTACTAGAATCTGAAGTCAAATCTTTACTGTTTTCTGATGAGTTGGTGCGTCTGTCCCCAACAAAGGAGGGCCTACAGCAGCACCTAGATCTTCTGCACAGATTCTGTCAGACATGGGCCGTGACAGTAAATCTCAGTAAGACAAAAAATAATGGTGTTCCAAAAAAGGTCCAGTTGCCAGGACCACAAATACCAAATACCATCTAGACACCGTTGCCCTAAAGCACACAAACTATACATACCTCAGCCTAAACATCAGCGCCACAGGTAACTTTCAAAAAGCTGTAAACGATATGAGAGACAAGGCTAGAAGGGCCTTCAAGGCAGAGCCTTTCCTGGGGCTCTGTTCACAAACAGAACCCACAAAGCCCCAGGACAGCAACACAGTTAGACCCAACCAAATCATGAGCAAACAAAAAAGATAATTACTTACACATTGGAAAGAATTTACAAAAAAACAGCCAACTAGAATGCTATTTGGCCTAAAACAGAGAGTACACAGTGGCAGCATACCTGACCACTGGGACTGACCCAAAATTATGTAAATCTTTGACTAGTACAGACTCAGTGAGCATAGCCTTCCTATTGAGAAAGGCCGCCGTAGCCAGACCTGGCTCTCAAGAAACACTGTCCACAAAATGAGGTGGAAACTGAGCTGAGAGACAGACAGACAGACAGACAGACAGACAGACAGACAGGCAGACAGACAGACAGGTCGGTCTGTCTCAGGTTTCTGCACTGCTCTCCAAACTGCTTGCCTTGCTGTTATCGGCCTGGCTATGGCTTGTGATCGTGTGTTCCAAAAGCTTCGATCGATCGCTGCCCCAGCCATTTACGCAGGAAGTTGAATGTTTACTCTGCTAAGCTGGTTTTAATGTAGAGGGACCAAACAGATCTCTTTTTCTCAGTTGTAGGCACAAATTTAGAAAAGATACAACCCAGATTTCATCAAGGCCTATAATAGATACAGTGCCTTCGGAAAGTATTCAGACCCCTTGACTTTTTCCACATTTTGTTACGTTACAGCATTATTCAAAAATGTATTTATATATTTTTATGATCTCATAAATCTACACAAAATACCCCATAATGACATCACAATACCCCATAATGACAAAACAAAAACAAGTTTTTAAAAATGTTTGCTAATTTATTCAATATAAACATCTGAAATATCACATTTACATTAGTATTCAGACCCTTTACTCAGTACTTTGTTGAAGCACCTTTGGCAGCGATTATAGCATCGAGTCTTCGTGGGTATGATGCTACAAGCTTGGCACACCTTTATTTGGGAGTTTATCCCATTCTTCTCTGCAGATATTCTCAAGCACTGTGGTTGGATGGGGAGCATTGCTGCACAGCTATTTTCAGTTCTCTCCAGAGATGTTTGAACGGGTTCAAGTCCGGGCTTTGGCTGGGCCACTCAAGGACATTCAGAGACTTGTCCCGAAGCTACTCCTGTGTTGTCTTGGCTGTGTGCTTAGAGTCTTTGTCCTGTTGGAAGGTGAACCTTCTCCTAGTCTGAGCGCTCAGGAGCAGGTTTTCATCAAGGATCTCTCTGTACTTTGCTACGTTCATCTTTGCCTCAATCCTGACTAGTCTCCCAGTCCCTGCCGCTGAAAAACATCCCCACAGCTTGATGCTGTCAGCACCATGTTTCACCGTAGGGATGGTGCCAGGTTTCCTCCAGACATAATGCTTGACATTCAGGCCAAAGAGTTCAATCTTGGTTTCTTCAAAGCAGAGAATCTTGTTTCTCATGGTCTGAGAGTCCTTTAGGTGCCTTTTGGCAAACTCCAAGCGGGCTGTCATGTGTCTTTTACTGAGGAGTGGCTTCTGTCTGACCACTCTACCATAAGGCCTGATTGGTGGAGTGCTGCAGCGATGGTTGTCCTTCTGGAAGGTTCTCCCACCCCCACAGAGGAACTCTAGAGCTCTGTCAAAATCCCCATCGGGTTCTTGGTCTTCTCCCTGACCAAGGGCCTTCTTCCCAGACGGCTCAGTTTAGCCCTGTGGCCAGCTCTAGGAAGAGTCTTTGTGGTTCCAAACTTCTTCCATTTAAGAATGATGGAGGCCACTGTGTTCTTGGAGACATTCAATGCTGCAGAAATGTTTTGGTACCCTTCTCCAGATCTGTGCCTCGACACAATCCTGTCTCGGAGCTCTACAGACAATTCCTTCGACCGCATGGCTTGGTTTTTGCTCTGACATGCACTGTCAACTGTGGGACCTTATATAGACAAGTGTGTGCCTTTCCAAATCATGTCCAATCAATATAATTTTTCTAGGATGATAAATGATAACAGGATGCACTTGAGCTCAATTTCAAGTCTCATAGCAAAGGGTCTGAATACTTATGTAAATAAGGTCTTTTTGTTTTTAATTTTTTAATTTTTTAATTTATTATTTTGTTAACATTTTTTATCCCCTTTTCTCCCAACTTTTCGTGGTATCCAATCGCTAGTAATTACTATCTTGTCTCATCGCTACAACTCCCGTACGGGCTCGGGAGAGACGAAGGTCGAAAGCCATGCGTCCTCCGAAGCACAACCCAACCAAGCCGCACTGCTTCTTAACACAGCGCGCCTCCAACCCGGAAGCCTGCCGCACCAATGTGTCGGAGGAAACACCGTGGACCCGCCCCCCTCGGTTAGCGCGCACTGCGCCCGGCCCGCCACAGGGGTCGCTGGAGCGCGATGAGACAAGGATATCCCTACCGGCCAAACCCTCCCTAACCCGGACGACGCTAAGCCAATTGTGCGTCGCCCCACGGACCTCCCGGTCGCGGGAATTTTGAATTTTTTATAAATGAATTTTTTATAAACAAATCTGAAAACCTGTTTCTGCTTTGTCATTATGGAGTATTGTGTGTAGATTGCTGAGTATTTTTAGTTTATTTAATCCTTTTAAAAATATGGCTGTAACATAACAGAATATGGAAAAAGTAAAGGGGTCTGAATACTTTCCTAATGCACTGTTTGTAGATAGGTAGCTTGGGTTGGTATCAATCACAATTTACCTCTTGTCTATAGATTGAACTTTGTCCGACTACCTGCCCATATTGGGTCAGTTTTGCATTTCCCCCACGAATGATTACGGTTAGGGAGGGGAAGCTGCTCCTAGATCTGTACCTAGGGTTAACTTCACCCCTGAGCGATCTCTGGGACTGTATTTCTCTGCTTATGATTGCACCTGGCTGCCCAGGGGATGTGCATGTCCTGCATGTTGTTGCGCGTGAGGGGAAATTATCTAGAAAGTTCCGCTGTCATGGCAGGGAATTCTAATGAGGGTTTCATACAGTTGAAGTCGGAAGTTTACATACACCTTAGCCAAATACATTTAAACTCAGTTTTTCACAATTCCTGACTTTTAATCCTAGTAAAAATTCCCTGTCTTAGGTCAATTAGGATCACCACTTTATTTAGAGATAATTATTTATTTCAGCTTTTATTTCTTTCATCACATTCCCAGTGAGTCAGAAGTGTTAGTAGTTGGTAGCATTGCCTTTAAATTGTTTAACTTTGGTCAAACGTTTTGGGTAGCTTCCCACAAGCTTCCCGCAATAAGTTGGGTGAATTTTGGCCCATTCCTCCTGACAGAGCTGGTGTAACTGAGTCAGGTTTGTAGGCCTCTTTGCTCGCACACACTTTTTCAGTTCTGCCCACAAATTTTCTATAGGATTGAGGTCGGGGCTTTGTGATGGCCACTCCAATACCTTGACTTTGTTGTCCTTAAGCCATTTTGCCACAACTTTGGAAGTATGCTTGGGGTCATTGTCCAGTTGGAAGACCCATTTGCTACCAAGCTTTAACTTCCTGACTGATGTCTTGAGATGTTTCTTCAATATATCCACATAATTTTCCTTCCTCGTGATGCCTTCTATTTTGTGAAGTGCACCAGTCCCTCCTGCAGCAAAGCACCCCCACAACATGATGCTGCCACTCCCGTGCTTCACGGTTGGGATGGTGTTCTTCGACTTGCAAGCCTCCCCATTTTTCCTCCAAACATAACGATGGTCATTATCGCCAAACAGTTCTATGTTTGTTTCATCAGACCAGAGGAAATTTCTCCAAAAAGCATGATCTTTGTCCCCATGTGCAGTTGCAAACCGTAGTCTGGCTTTTTTTATGGCGGTTTTGGAGCAGTGGCTTCTTCCTTGCTGAGCGGCCTTTCAGGTTATGTCAATATAGGACTCGTTTTATTGTGGATATAGATACTTTTGTACCTGTTTCCTCCAGCATCTTCACAAGGTCCTTTGCTGTTGTTCTGGGATTGATTTTCACTTTTCGCACCAAAGTACTTTCATTTCTAGGAGACAGAACTCATCTCCTTCCTGAGCGGTATGACGGCTGCATGGTCCCATGGTGTTTAAACTTGCGTACTATTGTTTGTACAGAGGAACGTGGTACCTTCAGGCATTTGGAAATTGCTCCCAAGGATGAACCAGACTTGTGGAGGTCAAATTTGTTTTTTTATGAGGTCTTGGCTGATTTCTTTAGATTTTCCCATGATGTCAAGCAAAGAGGCACTGAGTTTGAAGGTAGGCCTTGAAATACATCCACAGATACACCTCCAATTGACTCAAATGATGTCAATTTGACTGTCAGAAGCTTCTAAAGCCATGCCATCCTTTTCTGGAATTTTACAAGCTGTTTAAAGGCACAGTCAACTTAGTGCATGTAAACTTTTGACCCACTGAAATTGTAATACAGTGAATTATAAGTGAAATAATCTGTCTGTAAACAATTGTTGGAAAAATTACTTGTGTCATGCACAAAGTAGATGTCCTAACCGACTTGCCAAAACTATAGTTTGTTAACAGGAAATTTGTGGAGTGGTTGAAAAACGAGTTTTAATGACTCCAACCTAAGTGTATGTAAACTTCCGACTTCAACTGTATGTGTTCTGACTAATGACATCTGAACTTTGACCTTTGAACCTGATCAAACCACCTGTCAATCAACACCGTTGTCTAGACAACAGAGGCTTTATGATGTTTTAATGTTGATTGATTCATTCAAGGGGATTGAAGTGTGCTCTTGTCAGTAATTCTTCTTGGAATCATGTTGATTTCATGCTGCACGCACACACGCACGCACGCACACACACACACACACACACACACACACACACACACACACACACACACACACACACACACACACACACACACACACACACACACACACACACACACACACACACACACACACACACACACACACACACACACACCCCACCACCACCACCACCACCACCACCACCACCACCACCTCTCACATGCAAGAGCACTTCCTCTCTCCCTCCCTCCACACCAAACAACCCTCCCACCATCCCTTGAGTGGACTGGAATGAAAGGATTATGTGGGAGAGGAGGGGTGGAGTGTTGTCATTAGAGATTGCCAAATGCCATGTGAACACTGCTTTCTTTCTCCAGGAGTGACCACAGAGTAATAATCAGAAAGTCTGCTCATGTCAGTCCTCCTCTAATTACGTTAAAGCTTGTGTAATTCCTTGACAGAAAAGTCAGAGACATACCTGCTCCTTGTGTACTCTCTGTGTGTGGGGGAGGGCATGTGCGTGTAAACTGTGGAGGACTGGGGGTGTGTCTTGTTCTCTTTCTGCATGTATAACTGTGTGTGTGTGTTTGTCTTAGTGCCTGGGTCCCTGGGGTGTATCACATGCCTCCCCAAAGGAGAGGGTAAAGGGTTGCCCTGGTCACAGCTGGGAAGTGCACAGATTCTTTGGCAGGTGCTGCAGTGAGACCTTTTATTTTCTCTCTCTCTCTCTCTCTCTCTCTCTCTCTCTCTCTCTCTCTCTCTCTCTCTCTCTCTCCTCTCTCTCTCTCTCTCTCTCTCTCTCTCTCTCTCTCTCTCTCTCTCTCTCTCTCTCTCTCTCTCTCTCTCTCTCTCTCTCTCTCTCTCTCTCTCTCTCTCTCTCTCTCTCTCTCTCTCTCTCTCTCTTTGTGTCTGAGTCATTTCCTTTGCGGTTCTTATTCGGGGATTGGATCGAAGCGATCCTAGCTATAAAAATAAATAGATTTGCTGCCCAGACCAATCTTTACATGGTTTCAAGCTTGACAAATTCAATGGCAGAATAATCTCTCACGACATTAACTGTTGTTTTTCTGCTTCTACTTGGTGCCATTTTGAATATTATGCTTATCAAAAAGTGCTTTTCAGCTTGTTTTGTGAAATAGAGATAGTAGACCTCTTAACTGTTTGTCTTTAACTAACACTGCTGTTGATCAATGTTCTCTCAGAGATAGTAGACCACTTAACTGTTTCTCTCCGATACTGCTGTTGATCAATTTTCTCTCAGAGATAGTAGACCATTTAAATGTATCTCTCTAACTGACACTGCTGTTGATCAATGTTCTCTCAGAGATAGTAGACCACAAAACTGTATCTCTTTAACTGACACTGCTGTTGATCAATGTTCCCTCCAACATTTTTTGTCACTGAGCAAACTGGAATGTTGTGAAAATTCTGTGCAACTTCTGGTGCGTGTTTACTGTGAGCACTGAGGCTGTACCCACTTTAAGTCACAGTTTTAATGGTGGTCAAGTAGGCTACTGTGGCTATTTGATCATAATGTAGACCTACCAGAGTGGCCTACAGTACCAGCAAAAAACAATGGAGAAAAAGCATCCCATAACATTTTAACATGGCAATAGCTGTTCTATTATTCAGACTACAGTAGCAGCCAATGTGTGGTGTTCAATGTAGTCCTAGATTCCATGAGACTTTAGAAAAAACATGCAGGGCTTGACATTAACCTGTTTATCCACTTGTCCTTCAGACAAGGAGGAGACTGAAAATGTTGTTGTGTTTTGTTTTTATTTATTTAAATGTTTTGTGATATCCAATTGGTAGTTAGTCTTGTCTCATCACTGCAACTCCCGTTTGGACTCGGGAGAGGCGTGCGTCCTCCGAAACACAACCCAACCAATCCGCACTTCTACTTGACACAATGCCCACTTAACCCGGAAGCCAGCTGCACCAATGTGTTAGAGGAAACACCGTACACCTGGCAACCGTGTCAGCGTGCACTGCGCCCGGCCTGCCACAGCCTGCCCCAGGAGTGCTCTTGTAGGAAGCAATCATTCCCCATTGCTGACTACAAATGATCTATAACTGGGCTAATAACTCACTTACTAGCAAAGGATATGAACAGATGTACAAATATGGACACGTCGCTACATGTAGCTCTCATTTTGATCTCAAAACAAGCTCATCTACTCACAACCGCTCATGCTGTAAAAACAGTCCAGTTCAAAGTGAACGGCACAGATCCATATATGGCAATGGTCTATTTGTATATAGGACTAGTGCAGCTCTGATTGGTTATGGAGCAGGATGCCACCTTTCAACAAGTTAGTTTGTAAAATGTCTGCCCTTCTAGAGCTACCCCGGTCAACTGTAAGTGCTGTGGAAATGTCTAGAAGCAACAATGGCTCATCCATGAAGTGGTAGGCCACACTCACTACCGTGTTCCAAACTGTCTCCGGAAGAAACGTCACTACATTAACTGTTCGTCGGGAGCTTCATGAAATGGGTTTCCATGGCCAAGCAGCCACACACGATCCTAAGATCACCATGCACAATGCCCAAGTGTCGGCTGGAGTGGTGTAAAGCTCGCCGCCATTGGACTCTGGAGCAGTGTAAAAGCCTTCTCTGGAGTGATGAATCACGCTTCACCATTTGGCAGTCTGACGGACAAATCTAGGCTTTGCCCCAATGCATAGTTCCAACTGTAAAGTTTGGTGGAAGAGGAATAGTTCCAGTGAAAGGAAATCTTAATGCTACAGCATATGCTACAGCATACAGTGACATTCTAGACGATGACAATGCCCCAGTGCACTAAGCAAAGTCCATACAGAAATGGTTTGTCGAGATCAGTGTGGAAGAACTTGGCTGGCCTGCGCAGAGCTGTGTCCTCAACCATTTAGAACACCTTTGGAATGAATTGGAACGTCGCCTGCGAGCCAGGCCTAATTGCCCAACATAAGTGCCCGACCTCACTAATGCTCTTGTGGCTGAATGGAAGCAAGTCCCCGCAGCAATGTTCCAACATCTAGTGGAAAGCCTTTCCCAGAAGAGCAGAGGATGTTATTGCAGCAAAGGGGGGACCGACTCCATATTAATGCACCCCCCACAGCAACTTGCCCAAGGCCCCCCCCCCCCCCCCCCGCTTATCCTTCACCCAAATCCAGATAGCTGATGTCCTGAAAGAGCTGAAAAATCTGGACCCTCTCCCTCTCCCTACCAATCAGCTGGGCTAGACAATCTGGACCCTCTCTTTCTCATCCCCCTCTTCAATGGGGGAGACACCCTAGAACCAAACTGGTACAGACATATATCTATCCTGCCCTGCCTTTCTAAAGTCCTCAAAAGCCAAGTTAACAAACAGATCACCGACCATTTCGAATCCCACCATACCTTCTCCGCTATGCAATCTGGATTCAGAGCTGGTCATGGGTGCACCTCAGTCACGCTCAAGGTCCTAAATGATATCATAACCGCCACCGATAAAAGACAGTACTGTGCAGCCGTCTTCATCGACCTGGCCAAGGCTTTTCACTCTGTCAATCACCACATTCTTATCGGCAGACTCAACAGCCTTGGTTTATCAAATGACTGCCTCACCTGGTTCACCAACTACTTCTCAGACAGAGTTCAGTGTGTCAAATCGGAGGGCCTGTTGTCCAGACCTCTGGCAGTCTCTAAGGGGGTGCCACAGTTCAGTTCAATTCTCGGGCCGACTCTTTTCTCTGTATATATCAAATATCAGCTCATGCTGCTGGTGATTCTCTGATCCACCTCTGCGCAGACGACACCATTCTGTATACTTCTGGCCCCTTCTTTGGACACTGTGTTAACTAACCTCCAGAGGAGCTTCAATGCCATACAACACTCCTTCCTTGGCCTCCAACTGCTCTTAAACCGATCGCTGGCCGCACCCGCCCACCCGCCCGACTAGCATCACTACTCTGGACGGTGGACAACTACAAATACCTCGGTGTCTGGTTAGACTGTAAACTCTCCTTCCAGACTCACATCTCCAATACAAAATCTAGATCTACAATCTCAACAAAGCCTCCTTCACTTATGCTGCTAAACATGCCCTCATAAAACTGACTATCCTACCGATCCTTGACTTCGGCGATGTCATTTATAAAATAACCTCCAACACTCTACTCAGCAAATTGGATGTAGTTTATCACTGTGCTATCCGTTTTGTCACCAAAGCCCCATATACTACCCACCACTGCGACCTGTATGCTCACGTTGGCTGGCACAAGCTTAATAGTCGTTGCCAAACCCACTGGCTCCAAGTCATCTTTTTTAAGTAAAGTCCCGCCTTAGCTCAGCTCTCTGGTCACCATAGCAGCACCCACCCGCAGTTCGCGCTCCAGCAGGTATATTTCACTGGTTACCCCCAAAGCCTATTCCTACTTCGGCTGCCTTTCCTTCCAGTTCTCTGCTACCAATGACTGGAACGAGTTGCAAAAATCACTGAAGCTGGAGACTTATATCTCCCTCACTAACTTTAAGCACCAGCTGTCAGAGCAGTTTATCGATCATTGCACTTGTACATAGCCCATCTGTAAATAGCCCACCCAACTACCCCATTCCCATATTGTTATTTATTTTTTGCTCTTTTGCACCCCAGTATCTCTACTTGCACATCATCATCTGCACGTCTACCACTCCAGTGTTAATGCTAAATTGTAATTATTTCGCCATTATAGACTATTTATTGCCTTACCTCCCTAATCTTACTACATTTGCACACACTGCATATAGATTTTTCTATTGTATTATTGACTGTACGTTTGTTTATCCCATGTGTAACTCTGTGTTGTTTTTGTCGCACTGCTTTGCTTTATCTTGGCCAGGTCGCAGTTGTAATTGAGAACTTGTTCTCAACTGGCCTACCTGGTTAAATAAAGGTGAAATATAAAATGAAAAACAAAATTCATTTGGAATGATATGTTCGACGAGCAGGTATCCACATACTTTTGGTCACGTAGTGTAGATACGTCATGTTTATGTCGACCGGGTCGATGCCAGTCTCAGGGGACTGGTAAATATCAGATGGGTTAATTTATTCAATGAGAATATGTAACACAACAGGTAAGCGTTGGAGATTATTTAGCATGTTGAGGCATTTTGAATATTTATGTTCACATCCCAGGGATTCTGTGGGCCTTATATGCAGATGTTAGGTTCAAATTCAGCTCTAAGGTGTAATGGTGCGTGTGTGTGCTTAGAAGTGTGCGTTGGGCTGCAGGTGTGCACGTGCGTTAAATGTGTGTGTTGACCTCTTTGTAAGATCAGCATGTTTATATGTGTGTGTTGACCTCTTTGTAAGATCAGCATGTTTATATGTGTGTGTTGACCTCTTTGTAAGAGCAGCATGTTTATATGTGTGTGTTGACCTCTTTGTAAGAGCAGCATGTTTATATGTGTGTGTTGACCTCTTTGTAAGAGCAGCATGTTTATATGTGTGTGTTGACCTCTTTGTAAGAGCAGCATGCATGATGGATGTCACCACAAACAATCAGCATCTTTACCAACAGAGCAGCACATGCCTATCCTCAGCCGTAACACTATCTGCATACTTTACAATTCATTGTGCACATGGAAATGGAGACCAATGACTTTCCAGTCGTGTAATTGCTGATATCCAATAGGTAGTAGCACCAGATTTCATTTAGACCGAGACGGTCCATCTGTTACTAATGCAAAACAAAGATAAAGGTCAGATTTCTTTTCGGTTGCCATGTTTTGTTTATTGTTTTCTAGGGGGAAACCTTTTAATGTCTTAATGGTTATGCTAATCTCTGAGGCACCACTAAAATACTAATCAGGTTTGCAATTAGTGGAGCGGTGACTGACTACCTCAGAATGGACCAAAGTTGTTATTCAGTCTCAGTCACAGGAGGGAACAAGTGGAGGGAAGTTATGTTGTGCCTG
Source organism: Salvelinus fontinalis (assembly GCF_029448725.1). NCBI lineage: Eukaryota > Metazoa > Chordata > Actinopteri > Salmoniformes > Salmonidae > Salvelinus > Salvelinus fontinalis. The sequence continues at coordinate 31,456,217 of NC_074686.1, forward strand.
TCAGTTCCATTGCTACTACTGTTTTTGCATCCTAAATTGCACCCTATTGCCTATGTAGTGCACTACTTTTGACCAGGGCCAATAGGGTGCCATTAGAAACACAGTCCAATTCTACAACATTATTTCAAATGCCATAGAGAAAAATTCCATAGAGATACATACATATTGTTCTATTTAATTGTGTGATTGACTCTTGCTGTCTTCTCCCACTCAGGGATAATATGTGTAACATGCAGAATGGCAAACCTAATGCAATATTGAGTAGCCTGTTACTGGCCATTACTCTCCATATTACCACAAGGCTGTAATGACATCCTAGTGCGAAGGGAATATGAAGATGATGATATGAAGGAGTCTCCAAATTAATCCTAAGAGAAGTCTCTCCCATCTCTTCCAGATGGGCCCCACATTATCTGCTACACAGGGAATAATGGAAAAACATTCACTGAATGACACCGTTTTATTGAATTACAGTGATAAGCATCCCACCACCCCACCAGCACACCACACCTCCACCCCACCATCCCACCATCCCACCAACACACCGCACCTCCACCCCACCATCCCACCAACCAACCATCCCTCCACCCCACCACCCCACCAACACACCACACCTCCACACCTCCATCTCACCAACCCACCATCCCTCCACACCACCATCCCACCAACACACCACACCTCCACACCTCCATCCCACCAACCAACCATACCTCCACCCCACCATCCCACCAACCAACCATCCCTCCACCCCACCACCCCACCAACACACCACACCTCCACACCTCCATCCCACCAACCAACCATACCTCCACCCCATCATCCCACCAACCCACCATCCCTCCACACCACCATCCCACCAACACACCATCCCTCCACCCCACCACCCCACCAACACACCACACCTCCACACCTCCATCCCACCAACCAACCACACCTCCATCCCACCATCCCACCGACCAACCATCCCTCCACCCCACCATCCCACCAACCAACCATCCCTCCACCCCACCATCCCACCATCCCACCAACCAACCATCCCACCAACACACCACACCTCCACACCTCCATCTCACCAACCAACCATCCCTCCACCCCACCATCCCACCAACCCACCATCCCACCAACACACCACACCTCCACACCTCCATCTCACCAACCCACCAGACCTCCACCCCACCATCCCACCAACACACCATCCCTCCACCCCACCATCCCACCAACCCACCATCCCTCCACGCCACCATCCCACCAACACACCACACCTCCACCCCACCATCCCACCAACACACCACACCTCCAACCCACCATCCCACCAACCCACCATCCCTCCACGCCACCATCCCACCAACACACCACACCTCCACCCCACCATCCCAACAACCCACCATCCCTCCACCCCACCATCCCACCAACCCACCATCCCTCCACCCCACCATCCCACCATCCATCCACCCCACCATCCCACCAACCCACCATCGCTCCACCCCACCATCCCACCAACCCACCATCCCTCCACCCGACCACCCCACCACCCATCCGTCCGACCATCCCTACACCCCACCACCCCTCCATCCCACCATCCCTAGACCCCACCACCACCCCACCATCCCACCAACACACCACACCTCCACCCCACCATCCCTCCAACCCACCATCGCTCCACCCCACCATCCCTCCACCCCACCACCCCTCCGTCCCACCATCCCTACACCCCACCACCCCTCCGTCCCACCATCCCTCCATCCCTCCAACCCTCTATCCCTCCATCCCTCCACATCATAATCCCTCCATTCCACCATCCCTCCACCCCATCATGCCTCCATCCCTCCATCCCTCCCTCCACCCCACCATCCCATCATCCCTCCACCCCACCATCCCCCCATCCCTCCACCCCACAATCCTTCCATCCCTCCATCCCTCCATACACCACCACCACTGGCACTACCACCGTTCCCCACTTTCATTGCGCTTATCAATCATGTGAAATTGAGACAATAACAGAGTACGAGAGCCCAATAACCATCGCAGCTGGAGAGTAAGAAAGTATACGTGTATGGAGGGGTCGTTCTTGCCTGTCACGTAACGCTATGTGGGAACCCATCCAAAACAAACTCAGACATTTTGGACCGTACTGCATTTAAATCGTTCCCGCTGCACTCTCTCTCTCTCTGACGCTGTGCAGCACCACCACCGATTATATAACCCAGGCTATTTAATTATCTATCTTGTGTCATGGTATTCTATATAATGGGGAGAGTGGGTATAGCTTGTCGTACAGTAGTCCCTAGGCTGTCCTTCGCCCCTGCTGTTCTAAACGTAATGAAAGATTTTAATAAAAGGCGCTGGCTGGCAATACAAGAACTGGTCGTTTTTGGCAGTGGCGGTGACAATTGTATGGAGCTCGTTCTCAAAGCATCCTTCAGCGCCAAGCAAACATCCCATAAAGGAAGAGCTGTTGGCACGGCAACAGGAGACTATAGTAGTACTATAAGAAATCAACTGAAAACGGAACATAGTGATGAAATTACTTTAATACTGTGTTTTGATCAAGAGCCCATTATCTTTTACAGTTTTTCCCAATTGTTAACACACGTTTGCTGAAACTATATCTCAGGCACTCAAAACTCTAAACACAAAACAGCCAATTTTCCCAAACAACTTGCAAAATGAAACTCAGCAATCAAAATCATGCACTCCCTGCTCAAAATGAAACTCTGCATACAAATCACACACACACACACACACACACACACACACACACACACACACACACACACACACACACACACACACACACACACACACACACACACACACACACACACACACACACACACACACACACACACACACACACACACACACACACACACACATCAAATTAATCTAACTTAGTGACAACCGAGATCACATTAATGTGATGTATTCAAAACACTACTATCAGAACCTATTTCAGTGTAAAGACTAACATGCTGAACAGACCGGACACGTCGCGTGTGCGAGCTTCGCAGCAAAATAAATGTAGAAATAAATGTTATTCAATTATTGCACCCGCACTGCTCGCGCGCGCAAACGGGCGTCTGCGACGCCAAGAGCTAAAAGAGAACTCATTCCTATTTCTGACGCAGATCGCGCTGCAAGTCCTGCCTCTCCCATCTCCTCATTGGTTTATAGAAGCAGGTACCCACGTGCCATCTCCTCATTGGTTATACCCACGTGGGTGATTGAAAGACGAACTGTTTTGCCAGTAGTCATGGTAATACAATAAAAGTTTAGATGCGATCACCATATAAGTTAAACGATGAAAAAGCCTGGAAGGACGAGAGAATACTAGAAACAATTTGGTTGGCCGTTTTATGTGTGGATTAATTGTCGGAGTAGAGGTCCTTGTGCATTTCAGGTAAAATAACAACTCAATGTTTATATCACAGGACAAATTAGCTAGCAACAGCAAGCTAGCTAAATAGGACGAATTAACGTTAGCTAGCAAGTGCAAGCTAACTAGCTAAATTGCTATACATGCGTTCCGCTAGCGGAACCCCTCGACAACATTCCGCTGAAAAGACAGCGCGGGAAATTCAATACATTTTTTACAAAAAATCACTTTCACACATTAACACGTCCAATACAGCAAATGAAAGATAAACATCTTGTTAATCTACTCATCGTGTCCGATTTAAAAAATGCTTTACAGCGAAAGCACAACATATGATTATGTTAGATCACCACCAAGTCAAAAAAACACACAGCCATTTTTCCAGCCAAAGATATGAGTCACAAAAAGCAAAAATAGAGATAATATTAATCACTAACCTTTGATGATCTTCATCAGATGCCACTCATAGGACTTCATGTTACACAATACATATATGTTTTGTTAGATAAAGTTAATATTAATATCCAAAAACCTCAGATTACATTGGCGCAATGTTCAGAAATGCCTCCAAATATCCGGAGAAATTGCAGAGAGCCACGTCAAATAACATAAATACTCATCATAAACTTTGATGAAAGATACATGTTTTACATAGAATTAAAGATACACTTGTTCTTAATGCAACCACTGTGTCAGATTTTAAAAAAACTTTACGGAAAAAGCAAACCATGCAATAATCTGAGACGGCGCTCAGAAAATTAAAAAAAATTCCGCCATGTTGGAGTCAACAGAAATCAGAAATTACATTACAAATATTCCCTTACCTTTGATGATCTTCATCAGAATGCACTCCCAGGAATCCTAGTTCCACAATAAATTGTTGTTTTGTTCGATAATGTCCATTATTTATGTCCAAGTAGCTACTTTTGTTAGCACGTTTAGTACACATATCCAAACGCTCGTGCAGGTCCAGACGAATGTCGGACGAAAACTTCAAAAAGTTATATTACAGGTCGAAGAAACTTGTCAAACTAAGTATAGAATCAATCTTTAGGATGTTGTTATCATAAATATTCAATAACGTTCCATCCAGAGAATTCCTTTGTGTGTAGAGAAGCAATGGAACGCAGGTCGCGTGTGAAATGCGCATGACCAGGACCGGGCTCTCTGCCAGACCACTGACTCAAACAGCTCCCATCCGGCTCCACATCACAGTAGAAGCCTCATTGAAGGTTCTACAGACTGTTGACATCTAGTGGAAGCCGTAGGAAGTGCAAACAGATCCATATCCTACTGTGTATTCAATAGGGACTGAGTTGAAAATCGACCAACCTCAGATATCCCACTTCCTGGTTGGATTTTTCTAAGGTTTTCGCCTGCCATATGAGTTCTGTTATACTCAGACATCATTCAAACAGTTTTAGAAACTTCAGAGTGTTTTCTATCCAATAGTAATAATAATATGCATATATTAGCATTTGGGACAAAGTAGGAGGCAGTTCACTCTGGGCACGCTATTCATCCAAAAGTGAAAATGCTGCCCCCTATCCCAAAAAAGTTAATGCTTTTCGACCTGTCCCCAAATTAATGTCATTGGTTCAGAGTTTGTTTTGATATTTTCACCTGCGTGTCGTGATCGTGTTTGGTCTGGGTTGGGCAAAATAAATGTATGCACGATAGCGCACGATGGCGCACTCACGCAGCCGGTTTGGGTTCTGTGTAAGATTCTGTTCTTATACTGTATACTGTTTGTGTTTACTCAAACAAGAAAGAAACACAAATGCCCAATTTTTTGTTTTATACCACAACATGACTCAATACATGTCAAACAGCATACTGTAAGCACACATACAGTAAAAATGCAAACATAAAGTGAATATGTTTTGCATATGCGAAGGAAAAAAATAGGCCTATTTTTACTACTGTACTGTATGTTAGATCAATTGTACGGAATAGATAAAGAAACTGTGAAAAAAATAGTAAAATATGAATAATGTCAAGAAACAAATAATCCATTGGGAAAATAAAATCAGTCATGTCTCTTGTTTTGGTCTGGCCACAGACCTGAGCAGCCCGATGGAAACTCACGTTGTCCCAAATCAGAACATACATTTGCTGCTCAGGATCACCTGGTCCTCTGTGCTCAGGATCACCTGACCCTCTCTGCTCAGGATCACCTGACCCTCTCTGCTCAGGATCACCTGGTCCTCTCTGCTCAGGATCACCTGGCCCTCTCTGCTCAGGATCACCTGGCCCTCTCTGCTCAGGATCACCTGGCCCTCTCTGCTCAGGATCACCTGGTCCTCTCTGCTCAGGATCACCTGGCCCTCTCTGCTCAGGATCACCTGGCCCTCTCTGCTCTGGCTGAAAAAGATTGTCACGTAAGGTGTTCAGGAAATGAAGGAGATGTGCAGTGTTGTATGGTGCTAAGATGGCATGGCGGTGGAGGACCCCATTGTGGCTCATAGCTGCGCATATGGTGACATTTCCCATGCGCTGGCCATGTACCTCAATGATAGCACATTGGACCAATGATGTTCCTTCCTCTCCTCCTCGTCTTCACCCAATTTAATCCAGCCTCGTCTATGAATATGAGTTCCTGGGAGATGTGACTTGCATCCAACTCCATGATTCTCTGAAATCACAGTAAATAGTACACTACTTACTTATACATATTCTGACCGTTTATCCTTCACTCTTTGGAAATTTCTTTGAAATAGAATTCTATAGATTTGCTTTATCCGAAGGTTGAGTTTCTTAAGGATGTGGCTGTGGTTGATAAGCTCACTCTGATGTTATGGAAGATGGCAGGGTTTTCAATTATCTGTTGTTGGATTTCCCGCACTCTTATGGCATTATTTTCAACTACCATTTGCACAATGGCAGCCTCCAGTTGGTCTGTAAACAGCTGCATTCTACCACCACGTGGTTGTCATCTCTCAGTTGTACAAAAACAAAATAGCATACAGTACAGTAAACACTACAGTAATACAGTATACAAGACAAACATGTTACAAAATAGTATTGCTCCCAATTTCATACACACAGTAATACATGAAACATTTACTTTGTTTCCCCTTACAGTATGTATTGGGATCACAGTCTTTACCGTGCTTGATTTTGTGCTACTGTCAAGTAATAAAAGTCGTAGAGCGGTCCAATGTCTGTAGTACATACCTATTCTTTTTGGAACGTCCGGATGATGGATGCTACGGTGAAGCGGCTCAGATTGGGCTGCACTCTCTGCCCAGCCTCTCTCAAGGTCAAACCACCACAGTCGCCCAAATTTCATCAGATATTACTCCTTGTTCTTGGTCTTCCTCCAACTCCACCTTCACTTCTACCTATACCTCTACTCCCACCCCCACCCCCACATCCACCCCCACCTCTACCACCACCTCCACCTCTACCTCTACCTCTACCCCCACCCCCACCCCCACCTCCATCTCCAACTCTACTTCTACCCCCACCCCCACCCCCACCTCCACCTCCACCTCTACCCCCACCCCCACCCCCACCCCCACCTCCACCTCCACCTCTACCCCCACCCCCACCCCCACCCCACCACCATCTCCACCTCTACCTCTACCTCTACCCTCACCCCCACCTCCACCTCCACCTCCACCTCCACCTCTACCTCTACCTCTACCCCCACCCCCACCCCCACCTCCACCTCCACCTCTACCCCCACCCCCACCCCCACCCCCACCTCCACCTCTACCCCCACCCCCACCCCCACCCCCACCTCCACCTCCACCTCGACCTCTACCCCCACCCCCACCTCCACCTCCACCTCTACCACCACCCCCACCCCCACCTCCACCTCCACCCCCACCCCCACCTCCACCTCCACCTCTACCTCTACCACCACCTCCACCTCTACCTCTACCTTCCCTACCTCACACTGCTACATCCCTACCTCACACTGCTACCTCCCTACCTCACACTGCTACCTCCCTATCTCCTACCTCACACTGCTACCTCCCTACCTCACACTGCTACCTCCCTACCTCACACTGCTACCTCCCTACCTCACACTGCTACCTCCCTACCTCCCTACCTCACACTGCTACCTCCCTACCTCACACTGCTACCTCCCTACCTCACACTGCTACCTCCCTACCTCACTACCTCACACTGCTACCTCCCTACCTCCCTACCTCACACTGCTACCTCCCTACCTCCCTACCCCACACTGCTACATCCCTACCTCCCTACCTCACACTGCTACCTCCCTACCTCACACTGCTACCTCCATACCTCACACTGCTACCTCCCTACCTCCCTACCTCACACTGCTACCTCCCTACCTCACACTGCTACCTCCCTACCTCACACTGCTACCTCCCTACCTCACTACCTCACACTGCTACCTCCCTACCTCCCTACCTCACACTGCTACCTCCCTACCTCCCTACCCCACACTGCTACATCCCTACCTCCCTACCTCACACTGCTACCTCCCTACCTCACACTGCTACCTCCATACCTCACACTGCTACCTCCCTATCTCACACTGCTACCTCCCTACCTCACACTGCTACCTCCCTACCTCACACTGCTACCTCCCTACCCCACACTGCTACCTGCCTACCTCACACTGCTCCCTCCCTACCTCCCTACCTCACACTGCTACCTCCCTACCTCCCGACCTCCCTACCCCACACTGCTACCTCCCTACCTCACACTGCTACCTCCCTACCTCACACTGCTACCTTCCTACCTCAAACTACTACCTCCCTACCTCACACTGCTACCTCCCTACCTCCCTACCTCACACTGCTACCTCCCTACCTCCCTACCTCACACTGCTACCTCCCTACCTCACACTGCTACCTCCCTACCTCCCTACCTCACACTGCTACCTCCCTACCTCCCTACCTCACATTGCTACCTCCCTACCTCACACTTATACCCCCCTACCTCCCTACCTCACACTGCTACCTCCCTACCTCCCCACCTCCACTTCTACCTCTACTTCTACTCCATATCCACCTCCATCTCTACTTCTACCCCATATCCACCTCCACCTCTACTTCTATCCCCACCTCCACCTCTACCACCACTTCTACCTATACCTCTACCTCTACTTCTCTCTGCCAAGTTTGCTTCCATTGTTTTCCAAGCCCAGGAGTACTCACCTGTGGCTTTTTTATCCATACCAAAGGTCTGATTGTAAAGGGAACATTTGCGCAATTAGTGTTTGCACATGTGAAGAGTGAAGATGATCAATTGCTAATTGAGCTTAGCTTGTTGAACAGTGTTGCTTTTCATTTGCACACAAGATATTTTAGTTGTGAAGGTTGTGCCAAAGGTAGAGAATTGTATGTTGTGTTTTGTCAAATGTTTGTTATAGAATTGCAATCTGAGTGTAAAGCAAAACAGTAGTATTGCAGATTTGATGTATGGTTCTGTTAAACTAGTTACAGGTTTGGCTCGTTGTGCCGCATGGACCGATTTTAGTGTGTAAACAATTGGGAAAAAGTGTAATAGAAAGTGATTAAAAAAGAGGTTTTGAGAGCAAGCCATTGGTAGTCAAATAGAGGCACAGATGGTTACTTATCTTTATCTACACATGATGTCCATTTGATGCTTGGAGAAGACAAACAGTCATAGGCAGAACGTGTGGTGGCAGTATTATTTTCCATTGGACATATCCCAAGAAGAAGAGGGAAAATAGCCTCAGGCGTTCTGCCATCCTCCAGATCTCAGTCATGAAATCAATACCGTTGGGCCATAGAAGAGATGCAGAGGATGTGTGGATTTGGATGAAGGCTAGGAATCTGCACAGAAAAAAACGCAATCATCTAATGACGCTGAAAGCGAATGCCAAATTGACTGAATAAGGGATTAAACATGGAAAACGGTTTCATGTATATAGTAATATGCCGATACGTAAGCTTGTTAAATATCGGTGATACTATCAAGAGCAGTGTGCGGTTTCCTTTTTCCTTCATGTATATAGTAATACTCAATTAATGTGCGAGAAAAAAACATATCTACATTTCAGGGTTTCAAATGTTATGTTTGTTTTAGTTTTTTTACTCTCAACACATCATGTGAAAAACACAGTGAGAAATGTTTGGACAATCAACATGGAGGCACACTGAAACAGGTGAGGTATGAAACCTCAGACTAGCTTGTATTCCCCACAAAGTGCTTGTCTAAGCCTATGACTAGCCCTAACTGTAAATGCGCTGCCACAAATACCAGTCCCTGAGAGCAGGTTAGAGGCACTATTGTCAGCATCCTCACCTTGTGTTTACTCAGTCAAACTGCAAAGCCTCCTTCCACTATAAATAGTCCAAGGGTGTGTCTAAAATGGTACCCTATTCCCTACGAGGTGCACTACCTTTGACCAGGGCCCTTAAGGCTTTTTAGTGCAGTATAGTGTGCCATTGTAGATACAGCCCAGGCATGTTACTGTAACACACTAACCCTGCACCTCCATTGATTCTGACCACTGGTGTCACTGCTGTTGGAAAGTGTGACTCACGACCACCAATCGAAGAGGGGGACCAATCGAAGAGTGACCAATCGAAGAGGGGGACCTTTTCAGAGTGAGCCACTCACTGCTGTTTGCACCATCTACCATTTTCAATGGGTACATTGCAAATCCCTTAGGGAGAAAACACACACGTGAAGTGTTCCCAAAACACTTTTTCATGTGATCCCATGTGATCTTATGTGACGTTAATGTGATAACATGTGACAACATGTAAAGCAACATGTGACAATGTGTAAAGCAACAGTGATAACATGAAACCACACGTGTGCAAACATGATCACATGTGAAGTGTTGCAAAAACATATGTGAAATGTCATGTGGTATTCCTGTAACAGATGCCATCCTACTACCTGTATAGTGCACTACTCCTGACCAGAGCCCTCTGGGAGGCTCAGAACATGCACATTACTCCAGAGGAGCACTACTCCTGACCAGAGCCCTCTGGGAGGCTCAGAACATGCATATAACTCCAGAGGAGCACTTATCTGAGGGCTCTTCTCCACATGGCATGGTACAACTATTGTTTTCTACTTCCAGCAAACGGCTGCAGCTTTGTACCAATACATAGACCACAAACACACACACACACATACATACGCAAGCAGGGACACACACGCACGCACGCACGCACGCACACACACACACACACACACACACACAGACACACACACACACACACACACACACACACACACACACACACACACACACACACACACACACACACACACACACACACACACACACACACACACACACACACACACACACACACACGCACTCCCATTGAATCGGTCTGGTCCATAGTGTGTCAGTACATGAAGACCTTGGTGTCGAAGCAAGGAGGAGATTGCCTGTAGAGAGTGTGTGTGTGTTTGTTGTGTGTGGTGTAAGACCGACAAGCCTTAAGTGTTGCCCCTCTCCCATAAAGCAGCCAAACAGAAGGGAATAACAGTTCATTAGCCAGCCTCTCCTGCCAGACACACACACACACACACACACACACACACACACACACACACACACACACACACACACACACAGACAGACAGACAGACAGACAGACAGACAGACAGACAGACACTGCCTTCATTGTTGGAGGTGCACCCTGAGGCCTGGGACCGTCCATCACACAGCAGCTAAAGCTCCTGCTCAATGGCAAATGCCTGCTCAAAGCATTTTTACATTTTAGTCCTTTAGAAGACACTCTTATCCAGAGGGACTTACAGTTAGTTAGTTCATTCATCTTTAGACAGCTAGGAGGGACAACCACACATCACAGTCATAGTAAATACATGTTTCCTCAATAAAGTACCTATCAGCAAAGTCAGAGCTAGTAAGGGGGAAAAGAGTCAAGTGCCAGTGTTGGTTCACAAATTGCCCTGCCCCTGCAGTCATCACTTCACACACCAAGAAGGCTACTGGGAAGACAGGCAGCACTTAAAGTAGATGACCCTAGCTGGCAAAAAGACAGTACTAGACCACAGATAAAGACAGAAATGATACTCCTGTAGCTATAGAATAGCGGATAATATTGTCTGTTTAAGGATGGATAAACTCAAGAGAAATTAATTCATTAATGCATTTTGGTGCCAGAGAGCTAATGGCGGTTGGCGGTGGCATTTAGGATGGGCTTTGTGTGTTTGTGTGGGGGGGAGAGGAGTGCACGTGTGTAGGGACAGACGCGCTTGCTTAGCGACTGCTCAAAACTGAATGTAGAATATGACCCACTAACATGCTTTAACAGCGTATTATTTGTAGAGCATAGATTAATCCTCTTTTCTCTCCACACAGCACACCAAGATTAGGGACCACATCACAGATAGCCTGAGAAGGATCATTAGGATCCCTATAACCTGGCTGCACCTTTGTGATTGCATGCCATGTGCTTTGGGAAATGAACTAATACAATACTGTAATCACGTAGTGCAGGGGCAGAGTGTACAAAGTGTAGTGTGTAGTGTACATCTGTGTGCCGTGCTGTCAGTGTTATCTCTGCCTGCACATAATGGCTTGCTGACTTCAGGCAAGGAGGTGATAGCGGTCGCTAAGCACAGGCAACAAACAGATAGAGACCAGTATTTATTAAGCCACTCTGAGTGCTGATAGAGGTAGAGTGCTGAGAGTGACATGCCACAAGGTTGCATGCCAGCTGGTCAAAAAATCCCAATGGGCATCAACAGCAATGTTCCCTCTAAGCTGTGCGCATGCTCGGGCAAGCAGCTCGCCCGAAACTGCCCGCTGATGAAATATCAGCCTGTGCTGAGAAGCACGAGATTGAACTTCACTCAACTTTCCCCATTAGTTAACACTATCAATATCTCCCTTTACTGTGGGAATTGTGATCGAATCAACGCAATATTAGCCAATTTCAATGCAACATACTGAAAAAAAAAAAACTATGCAAGACTTAGTATGCAAAACCACCCTACATGACCAAAAGTATGTGGACATCTGCTCGTCAAATATCTCATTCCAAAATCATGTGCATTAATATGGAGTTGATCCTCCCTTTGCTGCTATAACAGCCTCCACTCTTCTTGGAAGGCTTTCCCAGATGTTGGAACATTGCTGCGGGGACTTCCATTCAGCAACAAGAGCAGTAAATGAGGTTGGGCACTGATGTTGGGCGATTGTAGTTGGCTTTGCAATTCATCCCAAAGATGTTTGATGAGGTTGAGGTCAGGGCTCTGTGCAGGCCAGTCAAGTTCTTCCACACCAATCTCGACAAACCAATTCTGTATGGACCTTGCTTTGTGCATGGGGGCATTTTCATCCTGAAACAAGTAAGGGCCTTCCTGAAACTGTTGCCACAAAGTTGGAAGCACACACACGCAGGGCAACACTGTTGACTCTCACACGCAGGGCAACACTGTTGACTCTCACACGCAGGGCAACACTGTTGACTCTCACACGCAGGGCAACACTGTTGACTCTCACACGCAGGGCAACACTGCTGACTCTCACACGCAGGGCAACACTGTTGACTCACACACGCAGGGCAACACTGTTGACTCACACACGCAGGGCAACACTGTTGACTCTCACACGCAGGGCAGCACTGTTGACTCTCACACGCAGGGCAACACTGTTGACTCTCACACGCAGGGCAGCACTGTTGACTCACACACGCAGGGCAACACTGTTGACTCTCACACGCAGGGCAACACTGCTGACTCTCACACGCAGGGCAACACTGTTGACTCACACACGCAGGGCAACACTGTTGACTCACACACGCAGGGCAACACTGTTGACTCTCACACGCAGGGCAACACTGTTGACTCTCACACGCTGGGCAACACTGTTGACTCTCACACGCAGGGCAACACTGTTGACTCTCACACGCAGGGCAACACTGTTGACTCTCACACGCAGGGCAACACTGTTGACTCTCACACGCTGGGCAACACTGTTGACTCTCACACGCAGGGCAGCACTGTTGACTCACACACGCAGGGCAACACTGCTGACTCTCACACGCAGGGCAACACTGTTGACTCTCACACGCAGGGCAACACTGTTGACTCTCACACGCTGGGCAACACTGTTGACTCTCACACGCAGGGCAACACTGTTGACTCTCATACTGTTTTTACATTTTAAAATTTTATTTCACCTTTATTTTAACCAGGTAAGCCAGTTGAGAACAAGTTCTCATTTACAACTGCGACCTGACCAAGATAAAGCAAAGCAGTGCGACAAAAACAACAGCAGAGTTACGCATGGAATAAACAAAGGTACAGTCAATAACACAATATATATATTTTTTGTCTATATACAGTGTGTGCAAATGGAGTAAGGAGGTAAGGAAATAAATAGGCCATAGTAGCAAAGTAATTACAATTTAGCAAATTAACACTGGAGTGATAGATGTGCAGATGATGATGTGCAAGTAGAAATAC
>NC_074686.1:31472505-31520005 GCF_029448725.1 Salvelinus fontinalis
TACAGCTAGGTCATGTGACCGTAGCACCTATTGTATAGCCTACAGATAGGTCATGTGACCGTAGTACCTATTGTATAGCCTACAGATAGGTCATGTGACCGTAGCACCTATTGTATAGCCTACAGATAGGTCATGTGACCGTAGCACCTATTGTATAACCCACAGCTAGGTCATGTAACTGTAGCACCTATTGTATAACCCACAGCTAGGTCATGTGGGTATTGAGTTCAACATAGGGTATTGAGTAAGTACCAGTAGTGGTGTAAGATCTCAGGCCGAACATTTTGACATGTACATATCTCTTTGCACAGACATTTTCCTGGGGATTTCACAATGGTGAGTTCTCAGAGTATCCCCTCGCCCTCTCAACTCCCAAACCAGGCAAGAATAATTCCATCACAGCTCTCCTACAGGATCATAGCAGTAGCAGCGAGATGTCGTGTCAAATGCTGCGAAAAGGGCCCAGGAAGGATAATGATAGCACCTATTTAATTCATTTATTCAGGAGAGTAATTGAAATATGACCACTGTCACCAGACACCAGGAAGCTGCACAGAGCGTTCCCCTTCGCCACTCGACACAGAGGCAGAAGGTTTTATTTACACACTCCAGTCCATGTTCCACCCCGCAAACTGTATCCATCTCTCTCCCTCCCCCTATCTCACCATCTCTCTCCCTCCCCCCTATCTCTCCATCTCTCTCCCTCCCCCTATCTCTCCATCCCCCCTATCGCACCATCTCTCTCCCTCCCCCTATCTCTCCATCTCTCTCCCTCCCCCTATCTCTCCATCTCTCTCCCTCCCCCTATCTCTCCATCTCTCTCCCTCCCCCTATCTCTCCATCTCTCTCCCTCCCCCTATCTCTCCATCTCTCTCCCTCCCCCTATCTCTCCATCTCTCTCCCTCCCCCTATCTCTCCACCCCCCTATCGCACCATCTCTCTCCCTCCCCCTATCTCTCCATCTCTCTCCCTCCCCCTATCTCTCCATCTCTCTCCCTCCCCCTATCTCTCCATCTCTCTCCCTCCCCCTATCTCTCCATCTCACTCCCTCCCCCTATCTCTCCATCTCTCTCCCTCCCCCTATCTCTCCATCTCTCTCCCTCCCCCTATCTCTCCATCTCTCTCCATCCCCCTATCTCTCCATCTCTCTCCCTCCCCCTATCTCTCCATCTCTCTCCCTCCCCCTATCTCTCCATCTCTCTCCATCCCCCTATCTCTCCATCTCTCTCCCTCCCCCTATCTCTCCATCTCTCTCCATCCCCCTATCTCTCCATCTCTCTCCCTCCCCCTATCTCTCCATCTCTCTCCCTCCCCCTATCTCTCCATCTCTCTCCCTCCCCCTATCTCTCCATCTCTCTCCCTCCCCCTATCTCTCCATCTCTCTCCCTCCCCCTATCTCTCCATCCCCCCTATCGCACCATCTCTCTCCCTCCCCCTATCTCTCCATCTCTCTCCCTCCCCCTATCTCTCCATCTCTCTCCCTCCCCCTATCTCTCCATCTCTCTCCCTCCCCCTATCTCTCCATCTCTCTCCCTCCCCCTATCTCTCCATCTCTCTCCCTCCCCCTATCTCTCCATCTCTCTCCCTCCCCCTATCTCTCCATCTCTCTCCCTCCCCCTATCTCTCCATCTCTCTCCCTCCCCCTATCTCTCCATCTCTCTCCCTCCCCCTATCTCACCATCTCTCTCCCTCCCCCTATCTCTCCATCCCCCCTATCGCACCATCTCTCTCCCTCCCCCTATCTCTCCATCTCTCTCCATCCCCCTATCTCTCCATCTCTCTCCCTCCCCCTATCTCTCCATCTCTCTCCCTCCCCCTATCTCTCCATCTCTCTCCATCCCCCTATCTCTCCATCTCTCTCCCTCCCCCTATCTCTCCATCTCTCTCCCTCCCCCTATCTCTCCATCCCCCCTATCGCACCATCTCTCTCCCTCCCCCTATCTCTCCATCTCTCTCCCTCCCCCTATCTCTCCATCTCTCTCCCTCCCCCTATCTCTCCATCTCTCTCCCTCCCCCTATCTCTCCATCTCTCTCCCTCCCCCTATCTCTCCATCTCTCTCCCTCCCCCTATCTCTCCATCTCTCTCCCTCCCCCTATCTCTCCATCTCTCTCCCTCCCCCTATCTCTCCATCTCTCTCCCTCCCCCTATCTCTCCATCTCTCTCCCTCCCCCTATCTCTTCATCTCTCTCCCTCCCCCCTATCTCTCCATCTCTCTCCCTCCCCCTATCTCTCCATCTCTCTCCCTCCCCCTATCTCTTGATCTCTCTCCATCCCCCTATCTCTCCATCTCTCTCCATCCCCCTATCTCTCCATCTCTCTCCCTCCCCCTATCTCACCATCTCTCTCCCTCCCCCTATCTCTCCATATATCTCCCTCCCCCTATCTCTCCATCCCCCCTATCTCACCATCTCTCTCCCTCCCCCTATCTCTCCATATATCTCCCTCCCCCTATCTCTCCATCTCTCTCCCTCCCCCATCTCTCCATCTCTTTCCCTCCCCCTATCTCTCCACCTCTCTCCCTCCTATCTCTCAATCTCTCTCCCTCCCCCATCTCTCCATCTCTTTCCCTCCCCCTATCTCTCCCCCTCTCTCCCTCCTATCTCTCCACCTCTCTCCCTCCTATCTCTCCATCTCTCTCCCTCCCCCTATCTCTACATCTCTCTCCCTCCCACTCTCTCCCTCTCTCCGTCTCTCTCCCTCCCGCCTATCTCTCTATCTCTCTGCCTCCCCCATCTCTCTCCCTCCCTCCTATCACTCCATAATCCTCCCTCACCCATCTCTCCCCCTCACCCCTATCTCTCCATCTCTCTCCCTCCCCCTATCTCGCCATCTCTCTCCCTCCCTCCATCTCTCTCCCTCCCCCTATCTCTCTATCTCTGAAGGTTAACATATTCATTCACCATTTACACACTTCAAGGGATCAATCTAACCCTCGCCAGAGCAGAGGGACGACAATGATCTGTAGACACACACAAGGATTTGTTTACAATCACCTTTGTTCTGTGTTCTGTGTGTTTCCCACACGTATGGTAAATACTCAGCCCTCTAGAGAAAGACGAGAGGAGGGGGCGTCAAGTTGAACTTAGTGTTGTGTGAACTCAACATGGCACAATGTTGGCATGTTTATCACCCTTTAATGAAGTGAGAGTTTCAATGAAAAGAGATGTGCCTAGCTACTGCACACAGTCACTGGAAAGCAAATGCCTTCCTGCATCTGCACACGGCTGTCTCTGTCTCAGTTCTCTGTTCCAAAATTCCATGCAGACTTGAAACAGGGGATGCAGAAACACAGGGTGGAACACATCTACAGAGATTGGAAAGGGGAAGTGTGTGTGTAGTTTGGAGAGGACTTGACGGTCGGGGCGTTTTGTGGAGAACGATTTCGGGGGCCACTGTCACGTGTCGTGGTTGGCATGGCTGCCGCAGCGACAGAGGCGGCCAGGGAACCACCACCCACCGACAGGGAGTTACTGGGTCTCTCTCTCTCCCCAGGCTTTATCAGAGGGAAGAAATGAAACACAGGGAGATAGAGCTGCCACTAGCGATCACTCCCATCAGCAGCGCTGTCTGGGCTCGGGCCTGTACCTCTGTGGGGACAGAGACAGGGATGGGAGGAAAGGAGGGTGGGAGAGAGAGGAGGAGGGATGAAGGGGAGGTGGTAACACTGCAGGAGGCCGTATAGGTAACACTGCAGGAGGCTGTATAGGTAACACTGCAGGAGGCGATATAGGTATCACTGCAGGAAGCTGTATAGGTAGCACTGCAGGAGCCGGTATAGGTATCACTGCAGGAAGCTATATATGTAGCACTGCAGGAGGCGGTATAGGTAACACTGCAGGAGACCGTATAGGTATCACTGCAGGAAGCTATATAGGTAGCACTGCAGGAAGCTGTATAGGTAACACTGCAGGAAGCTGTATAGGTAACACTGCAGGAAGCTGTATAGGTAGCACTGCAGGAGGCGGTATAGGTAACACTGCAGGAAGCTGTATAGGTAGCACTGCAGGAGGCGGTATAGGTAACACTGCAGGAGGCGGTATAGGTAACACTGCAGGAAGCTGTATAGGTAACACTGCAGGAAGCTGTATAGGTAGCACTGCAGGAGGCGGTATAGGTAACACTGCAGGAGGCGGTATAGGTAACACTGCAGGAAGCGGTATAGGTAACACTGCAGGAGGCCGTATAGGTAACACTGCATGAAGCTGTATAGGTAGCACTGCAGGAGGCGGTATAGGTAACACTGCAGGAAGCTGTATAGGTAACACTGCAGGAGGCCGTATAGGTAACACTGCAGGAGGCCGTATAGGTAACACTGCAGGAAGCGGTATAGGTAACACTGCAGGAAGCTGTATAGGTAACACTGCAGGAAGCTGTATAGGTAACACTGCAGGAGGCGGTATAGGTAACACTGCAGGAAGCGGTATAGGTAACACTGCAGGAGGCGGTATAGGTAACACTGCAGGAAGCTATATAGGTAACACTGCAGGAGGCGGTATAGGTAGCACTGCAGGAGGCGGTATAGGTAACACTGCAGGAAGCTGTATAGGTAACACTGCAGGAAGCTATATAGGTAACACTGCAGGAGGCGGTATAGGTAACACTGCAGGAAGCTGTATAGGTAACACTGCAGGAGGCGGTATAGGTGACACTGCAGGAGGCGGTATAGGTAACACTGCAGGAGGCCGTATAGGTAACACTGCAGGAAGCTATATAGGTAACACTGCAGGAGGTGGTATAGGTAACACTGCAGGAAGCTGTATAGGTAACACTGCAGGAAGCTATATAGGTAACACTGCAGGAGGCGGTATAGGTAACACTGCAGGAGGCGGTATAGGTATCACTGCGGGAGGCGGTATAGGTAACACTGCAGGAAGCGGTATAGGTAACACTGCAGGAGGCGGTATAGGTAACACTGCAGGAGGCCGTATAGGTAACACTGCAGGAGGCCGTATAGGTAACACTGCAGGAAGCTGTATAGGTAACACTGCAAGAGGCGGTATAGGTAACACTGCAGGAAGCTGTATAGGTAACACTGCAGGAAGCTGTATAGGTAACACTGCAGGAAGCGGTATAGGTAACACTGCAGGAGGCGGTATAGGTAACACTGCAGGAGGCCGTATAGGTAACACTGCAGGAGGCCGTATAGGTAACACTGCAGGAAGCTGTATAGGTAACACTGCAAGAGGCGGTATAGGTAACACTGCAGGAAGCTGTATAGGTAACACTGCAGGAAGCTGTATAGGTAACACTGCAGGAAGCTGTATAGGTAACACTGCAGGAAGCTGTATAGGTAACACTGCAGGAAGCTGTATAGGTAGCACTGCAGGAGGCGGTATAGGTAACACTGCAGGAAGCTGTATAGGTAACACTGCAGGAAGCTGTATAGGTAACACTGCAGGAAGCTGTATAGGTAACACTGCAGGAGGCGGTATAGGTAACACTGCAGGAGGCTGCATCCTAAGTATAGGTAACACTGCAGGAGGCTGTATCCTAAATGACAACATATTCCCTACGTAGTGCGCTACTTTTGACCAAGTTCCCACGGGGAGTTAATTCAACACCACTTTCTCACAACATCCCTCACTCTATTTCACCCCGCCTCTCTTATTTTACTGCAGCTCTCTCTCTCTCTCTCTCTCTCTCCCTCTCTCTCTCTCTCTCTCTCTCTCTCTCTTCTCTCTCTCCTCCTCTCTTCTCCTCTCTCTCGCTCTCTCTCTCTCTCTCTCTCTCTCTCTCTCTCTCTCTCTCTCTCTCTCTCTCTCTCTCTCTCTCTCTCTCTCTCTCTCTCTCTCTCTCTCTCTCTCTCTCTCTCTCTCTCTCTCTCTCTCTCTCTCTCTCTCTCTCTCTCTCTCTCTCTCTCTCCTACCTGCTAGTGTTGTGTACTAGTGTTGTGATGAATAGTGGTGGGGCCGGTGTAACCTCAGGGAAATATCCTGTCACGCATCATCATTACGAGACCAAGGATGCTCTTGTTATGCCAGGGACCCTGCTGCCGTCACATCTCCAGATTGATTAACCCCTCGAGTGGAAGCAATCTTTTAATCATGTCACTCGGCTCGGCTGCCGCTCCAATCTCATGGGTTGAGCGTCTCGTTTGTAAATATTTCTCTCCGCATGGAGCTGATCTGTGGCGTATGCCGCCATAAACTTGTTGTACATTTATTAATTCTGGTGCCACCTCTGAATCATATTTTTTCCAATAATGTGCATTTTAATCACACCAGAGCAATGTGTAGTTAATGTGAAAATCATGACAGCTTAAATACACTGCTCAAAAAAATAAAGGGAACACTAAAATAACACATCCTAGATCTGAATGAATGAAATATTCTTATTAAATACTTTTTTCTTTACATAGTTGAATGTGCTGACAACAAAATCACACAAAAATTATCAATGGAAATCAGATTTATCAACCCATGGAGGTCTGGATTTGGAGTCACACTCAAAATTAAAGTGGAAAACCACACTACAGGCTGATCCAACTTTGATCTAATGTCCTTAAAACAAGTCAAAATGAGGCTCAGTAGTGTGTGTGGCCTCCACGTGCCTGTATGACCTCCCTACAACGCCTGGGCATGCTCCTGATGAGGTGGCGGATGGTCTCCTGAGGGATCTCCTCCTAGACCTGGACTAAAGCATCCGCCAACTCTCCTGGACAGTCTGTGGTGCAACGTGGCGTTGGTGGATGGAGCGAGACATGATGTCCCAGATGTGCTCAATTGGATTCAGGTCTGGGGAACGGGCGGGCCAGTCCATAGCATCAATGCCTTCCTCTTGCAGGAACTGCTGACACACTCCAGCCACATGAGGTCTAGCATTGTCTTGCATTAGGAGGAACCCAGGGCCAACCGCACCAGCATATGGTCTCACAAGGGGTCTGAGGATCTCATCTCGGTACCTAATGGCAGTCAGGCTACCTCTGGCGAGCACATGGAGGGCTGTGCGGCCCCCCAAAGAAATGCCACCCCACACCATGACTGACCCACCGCCAAACCGGTCATGCTGGAGGATGTTGCAGGCAGCAGAACGTTCTCCACGGCGTCTCCAGACTCTGTCTGTCACATGTGCTCAGTGGCGAATTTGCCAATCTTGGTGTTCTCTGGCAAATGCCAAACGTCCTGCACGGTGTTGGGCTGTAAGCACAACCCCCACCTGTGGACGTCGTGCCCTCATACCACCCTCATGGAGTCGGTTTCTGAACGTTTGAGCAGACACATGCACATTTGTTGCCTGCTGGAGGTAATTTTGCAGGTCTCTGGCAGTGCTCCTCCTGCTCCTCCTTGCACAAAAGCGGAGGTAGCGTTACTGCTGCTGGGTTGTTGCCCTCCTACGGCCTCCTCCACGTCTCCTGATGTACTGGCCTGTCTCCTGGTAGCGCCTCCATGCTCTGGACACTACACTGACAGACACAGCAAACCTTCTTGCCACAGCTCGCATTGATGTGCCATCCTGGATGAGCTGCACTACCTGAGCCACTTGTGTGGGTTGTAGACTCCGTCTCATGCTACCACTGGAGTGAGAGCACCGCCAGCATTCAAAAGTGACCAAAACATCAGCCAGGAAGCATAGGAACTGAGAAGTGGTCTGTGGTCACCACCTGCAGAACCACTCCTTTATTGGGGGTGTCTTGCTAATTGCCTATAATTTCCACCTTTTGTCTATTCCATTTGCACAACAGCATGTGTAATGTATTGTCAATCAGTGATGCTTCCTAAGTGGACAGTTTGATTTCACAGAAGTGTGATTGACTTGGAGTTACATTGTGTTGTTTAAGTGTTCCCTTTATTTTTTTGAGCAGTGTATGATTTTGTATGCATTTCAGAAAATATGAAAAAACGTTAAATGGCCTTTAATCAATCACATATTAATGTTGAAACTTTTCATCTTTCACATCTATGTTGTGGTGTTGAGATTCAGGATGGGAGTGGGGGGATGGAGTGATGGGGGCGAGGGGTAATAATTCATCACTGTCCTCCCGGGTGGCGCAGTGGTCTAAGGCACTGCATCGCAGTGCTAGCTGCGCCACCAGAGTCTCTGGGTTCGCGCCCAGGCTGGGCTGGGTTCGCACCCAGGCTCTGTCGCAGCCGGCCGCAACCGGGAGGTCCGTGGGGCGACGCACAATTGGCGTAGCGTCGTCCGGGTTAGGGAGGGTTTGGCCGGTAGGGATATCCTTGTCTCAGTATGTAAAAATGTAATAAAATGTATGCACTGTAAGTTGCTCTGGATAAGAGCGTCTGCTAAATGACTAAAATGTAAATCACTGAATTGATATTCACAGTGATTCAGTTCAAGACCTAATTGCTTATAACACAGATCTAGACTGGGAATCCAAACCGAACGCAGATCCGTTTCCTGATCTATTGCTTCATCTCACTGGTTCAAATACAACGGAACTGAATTCAGCTTGGATTCCCAGGCTACCAGGGATCATCCCAAGAAACACAACACAACATCTTTTGATGTTTCTTTTAGAAGCATTCTAATCAGCTATCAGACCCCTAGGAATCTCAACTGTTGTTGTTGTTGCAGTGTGTACTGTGGGTCGGTGCCGAGAATGAATAAAGAGAAGAAGAAGGCTTAGATTTTAATCTGCTCTCTAACTTTCTATGAATGCAGTGATAGTGGAGTCAGAGGAGGAGAGCTGGGAGTCGCTCTATCTAATCTGCTGATTTAGTTCTTGACCAGATTAAGGGTTCTGCTTTACAGGCAGAAAATGAGAAAAGTGAGAGTAAAACAGAAGGGAGGTGAAAGAGGGTAAGGAAGAGAGAGGGAGGGATGAGATAAAGATAGGGATAGAGAACAAGGGAGAGCGAGAGAAGAATGGGGAATGGCGATGAGGAAACGAGAGGGATAGGAGGTGCGGAGAGTCAAACTAGAACGCTTCATTAATGACTGACGAAGGGGGATCAACATGTCACTCTCTCATTTAGCGAATCTGTTTATGCCATGTTGTTATTTAAACGTCATTCACAGGCACCAAATATGCTTGAATTCTCCAGGGTTCAAGGTTATATTCATTTTTTAACATTTTAAAACGGCTTGAAAGACACTTGGGTCACAGTTAGTAATCTGGAATAATCTGGATTCCGGGCTCGGATAAAATCCCTATCTTCTTGCTTTCTGAGAATCTGGGTTTTTGAATTGTTGGAAAGAAATAGAAACTCAAAATAGATAACACAGTAGCTCTCTCTCTCTCTCTCTCTCTCTCTCTCTCTCTCTCTCTCTCTCTCTCTCTCTGTCTCTCTCTGTCTCTCTCTCTCAATTCAATTCAATTTCAATGTAAGGGCTTTATTGGCACGGGAAACATATGTTAACATTGCTAAAGCAAGTGAAGTAGATAATAAACAAAAGTGAAAACAGTGAAAACATGAGCTTGTTTTTTTTTGCATCGAATCACACAAACCGAAGGCAGGTAAAAAAACTCCCCAATAAGGCCTTTTACTTATTGAACAAACATCTGTCACTTTTTTCCATCCTTTTTCCATTCTTTTTGTTCAGCAGCGAAGCAAATCAAAGTACAAAGAACTATGAGTCACACATTACTCTTAAGACAACAACATGCCACCAAACAAATAACATCCTGTGTTTTGTGTTTGTTGGCTTTTTATTTTGGAGCCCTAGAGCGATGGGTATTGTCTCCTTCAACTCCTCCCTGCTTTCTTTCACCGGGTTTCCTCCATCTCTCTCTCTCTCTCTCTCGCTTTCTTTCTCTCAATTTCAATTTAAGGGACTTTACTGGCATGGGAAACATATGTTTACATTTTTGACAGTAAACATTAAACTGACAAAAGTTCAAAAAGAATAAAGACATCTCAAATGTCATATTATGTGCAAATTGTTAAAGTACAAAGGAGAAAAATTAATTAACATACGTAAATTTGGATTGTATTTACAATGGTGTTTGTTCTTCACTGGTTGCCCTTTTCTTGTGGCAACAGGTCACACATCTTGCTGTTGTGATGGAACACTGTGGTATTTCACCCAATAGATATGGGAGTTTATCAAAATTGGGTTTGTTTTCAAATATTTTGTGGGTCTGTGTAATCTGAGGTAAATATGTGTCTCAATTCAAATCAAATGTTATTTGTCACATGCGCCGAATACAACAGGTGTTGTACCGTGAAACTTGTTTGGTCAGCGGACCTCAGACCTCACAACCATAAAGAGCAATGTGTTCTATAACTGATTCAAGTGTTTTCAGCCAGATCCTAATTGGTATGTCGAATTTTATGTTCCTTTTGACGGCATAGAAGGCCCTTCTTTATCTTGCTCACGTTGAGGGAGAGGTTGTTGTCCTGGCACCACATAGTTGTCTCTGACCTCCCTATAGGCTGTCTCATTGTTGTCGATGATCAGGCCTGCAACCGTTGTGTCGTCAGCAAACGTAATGATGGTGTTGGACTCGTGCCTGGCCATGCAGTCGTGGGTGAACAAGGAGTACAGGAGGGGACTAAGCATGCACCCTGAGGAGCCCCCGTGTTGAGGATCAGCGTGGCAGATGTGTTGTTGCCTACCCTTACCACCTGGGGGTGGCCCGTCAGGAAGTCCAGGATCCAGTTGCAGTGTTCAGTCCCAGGGTCCTTAGCTTAGTGATCAGCTCTGTGGGCAATATGGTGTTGAATACTAATATGGTCATAAATTTGGCAGGAGGTTAGGAAGTGCTGCTCAGTTTCCACCTAACTTTGTGGGTAGTGTGCACATAGCATGTATTCTCTTGAGAGCCAGGTCTGCCTACGGCGGCCTTTCTCAATAGCAAGGCTATGCTCACCGAGTCTGTACATAGTCAAAGCTTTCCTTCATTTTGGGTCAGTCACAGTGGTCAGGTATTCTGCCACTATGTACTCTCTGTTTATGGCCAAATAGCATTCCAGTTTGCTCTGTTTCTTTTGTTAATTCTTTCCAATGTGTCAAGTAATTATCTTTTTGTTTTCTCATGCTTTTGTTGGGTCTATTTGGGTTGTGGTCCTGGGGTTCTGTGGGGTCTGTTTGTGAACAGAGCCCCAGGACCAGCTTGCTTAGGGGACTCTTCTCCAGGTTCATCTCTCTGTATGTGATGGCTTTGTTATGGACGGTTTGTGAATCGCTTCTTTTTACAGTAGATGGTTGTAGATTTTAACGGCTCTTTCCTGGATTTTGATTGGTTCTTGGTGGTGAGTGGACCCCAGATCTCACAACCATATCTCTCTCTCTCCCTCTCTCTCTCTCTCTCTCTCTCTCTCTCTCTCTCTCTCTCTCTCTCTCTCTCTCTCTCTCTCTCTCTCTCTCTCTCTCTCTCTCTCTCTCTCTCTCTCTCTCTCTCTCTCTCTCTCTCTCTCTCTCTCTCTCTCTCTCTCTCTATCTCTCTCTCGCCCTCTGCCTGTCTCTCTCTATTTCAATTCAATTCAAATCAAAGGGCTTTTTGGCATGGGAAACATATGTTTAAATTGCCAAAGCAATCTCTCTCTTTCTTTCTCTTTTTCTTTCTCTCCCTCCGGTTTCCACTGTAAGATCCATCAGATCAGAGGTCTTTCCAGGCTTTCCCTCATGTTGAGGTGACGTCAGAACCGGTTGTAACGAGTCACTGTGGAGGGGGTTAACCCTCTGGCTTGTCAAGGCTCTATGTCTCAATTGGACAGCTCGATTCATTTTGTTCCCAACTGAATCGCCTAACTACAGCACAGTGGGTGTATTTTTAGACCTAATTACAGCCATGCAGTCTTTTGCCTCAGTTCCTATGCTTGCATGACTTTTACTTTCATGTTTTTTGAAGACTGTACAGTACCAGTCAAAAGTTTGGACACGCCTACTCATTCAAGGGTTTTTCTTTATTTTTACTATTTTCTAAATTGTAGAATAACAGTGAAGACATCAACACAATGAAATAACACATATGAAATCATGTAGTAACCAAAAAAGTGTTAAAAATAAATATATTTTATATTTTAGATTCTTCAATGTAGCCACCCTTTGCCTTGCTGACATCTTTGCACACTCTTGGCATTCTCTCAACCAGTTTCACCTGGAATTATTTTCCAACAGTCCACTTGTTGGCTGGTTTTCCTTCACTCTGCGGTCCAACTCATCCCAAACCATCTAAATTGGGTCGGGTGATTGCAGAGGCCAGGTCATCTGATGCAGCACTCCATCACTCTCGTTCTTGCTCAAATAGCCCTTACACAGTCTGGAGATGTGTTGGCTCAATGACCTGTTGAAATACAAATGATAGTCCCACTAAGCAATAAACAGATGGGATGGCGTATCGCTGCAGAATGCTGTGGTAGCCATGCTGGTTAAGTGTGCCTGGAATTCTAAATAAATCACTGACAGTGTCACGAGCAAAGCACCCCCACACCATCACACCTCCTCCTCCATGCCTTACGGTTGGGAGGCAGAGATCCTCCGTTCACCTACTCTGCGTCACACAAAGACACGGCGGTTGAAACCAAAAATCTAAAATTTGGACTCATCAGACCAAAGGACAGATTTCCACCGGTCTAATGTCTATTGCTCGTGTTTATTGGTCCAATCAAGTCTCTTCTTCTTATTGGTGTCCTTTAGCAGTGGTTTCTTTGCAGCAATTCGACCATGACCTAATCTATAATAATAATATAGACTTACTCTATCATAATAATAATAATATAGACCTACTCTATCGGGGTGGCAGGTAGCCTAGTGGTTAGAGCGTTGGGCCGGTAACCGAAAGGTTGCTAGATCGGATCCCTGAGCTGAAAAGGTAAAAAAATGTTGTTCTGCCCCTGAACAAGGCAGTTAACCCACTGTTCCTAGGCCGTCATTGTAAATAAGAATTTGTTCTTAACTGACTTGCCTAGTTAAATAAATGCCCCAAAAAATGAAGTCCTGATTCATGCAGTCTCCTCTGAACAGTTGAGATGTTCCTGTTACTTGAACTCCGTGAAACATTTATTTGGGCTGCATTTTCTGAGGCTGGTAACTCTAATGAACTTATCCTCTGCAGCAGAGGTAACTCTGGGTCTTCCTTTCCTGCAGCGGTCCTCATGAGAGCCAGTTTCATCATAGCACTTGATGGTTTTTGCGACTGCACTTGAAGAAACTTTCAAAGTTCTTGAAATGTTCTGCATTGACTGACCATGTCTAAAAGTAGTGATGCTGTCATCAAGGCAAAGGGTTGTTTCTCTTTGCTTATTTGAGCTGCTGTTGCCATAATATGGACTTCGTCTTTTACCAAATAGGGCTATCTTCTGTATACCACCCCCTACCTTGTCACAACACAACTGATTGGCTCAAATGCATTAAGAAGGAAACAAATTCCACAAATTAAATTTTAACAAGGCACACCTGTTAATTGAAATGCATTCCAGGTGACTACCTCATGAAGCTGGTTGAGAGAATGCCAAGAGTGTGCAAAGCTGTCATCAAGGCAAAGGGTGGCTACTTTGAGGAATCACACTTTTTGGTTACTACATGATTCCATATGTGTTATTTAATAGTTTTGTTGTCTTCACTATTGTTCTGCAATGTAGAAAATAGTAAAAATGAAGGAAAACTGTTGAATGAGTAGGTGGGTTCAAACTGGTACTGTATTTACTTTATGTTGTATGCTTTTGTATGCACATCCATGAAATGTGCTGAATGTGCAAATGACTGTGACCATGAAAATATGAATAATTTTAAGAATATGTTTCAGTCATATCATATTTCATACGGTAGTCAGCTCTTTCCATTACAATTGCATGTATATTGCAGAATGAGCATTTGTTGATATTTGGGTTGAGCTAGTGGGAGTTCTTCTCTCACAAAATGACCTATAGAGTCACAAAGAAGAAGTAGGCATGTAAAGGAGTGTTCTTCCCAGTAGCCAAAGTATCTGTGCTAGTCACCACACCGCTTGGTCCAAAAGACAGCCCCTGCTGCACTCTAACCTGACAGGGCTTTGGAGAAGCGTTCGAGCTGAGGAACGAACAATGCCGGCCAGATCTTCGACGCACCTAAACTAAACTACAGGGGCTGCATCTCAAATGGCACCCTATTCCTGTCACGCCCTGACCATAGTTTGCTTTGTATGTTTCTATGTTTTGTTTGATCAGGGTGTGATCTGAGTGGGAATTCTATGTTGTATGTCTAGTTTGTCTATTTCTATGTGTTTGGCCTGATATGGTTCTCAATCAGAGGCAGGTGTTTGTCGTTGTCTCTGATTGGGAGCCATATTTAGGTAGCCTGTTTTGTCATTGTGGGTTGTGGGTGATTGTCAATGTGTAGTGTTTTGTGTCAGCACTATTATTCATTAGATTCACGTTTGTTGTTTGTTATTTTTGTATAGTTCGTTCAGTGTTCTCTTTTCTAAATAAATTCAAGATGAACACTTACCATGCTGCATATTGGTCCTCAGAAGAGGAGGAAGACGAACGTGACAATTCCCTATATAATAATAATAATCATAATAATAATATAGAGCTACTCTTATTCAACTTCTATAGAAGTTTATTATTATTATTATTGTTATTATGTATTAAACTTCCAGAGCGCTTTATTATTATCACGGCGACTCCCGCTCTCCCTCTCCAGCGCTTGACATCGCCGGTCTACTAACCACCGGTCCTGGCAACCCACATTGCACACACCTGGCAACCATCATTGTGCACACCTGCTCCCCATAGTTACGCACACCTGGACTTCATCATCACCCTGATTACTCTTCCTTTATTTAGCCCTCAGTTGCCTCAGTCTTCAGGCAGTCCTGGTTTTGTTTATGTTTCAATACACTACTCCTGTTTTGATTATCTTCATGTTTCTTATTATTCAACCCACCTTCTGCACTTGCTTCCTGACTCCCTGCATATACCCTACAATTATTATAATTTTACAGAAGTGATCCCAAAGCGCTTAAAAAAGCAACATTTAAAAAAAAAAACCTGCTGTATGATAGAGTAGGTCTATATTATTATTATTATTATTATTGTTATAGAGTAGGTGTATATTATTAATATTATTATTGTAGAGTAGGTCTATGTTATTATAATTATTATTATTGTAGAGTAGGTCTATGTTATTATTATTATTATAGAGTAGGTATATGTTATTATTATTATTATTATTGTAGAGTAGGTCTATGTTATTATAATTATTATTATTGTAGAGTAGGTCTATGTTATTATAATTATTATTATTGTAGAGTAGGTCTATGTTATTATTATTATTATTGTAGAGTAGGTCTATGTTATTATAATTATTATTATTGTAGAGTAGGTCTATGTTATTATTATTATTATAGAGTAGGTATATGTTATTATAATTATTATTATTGTAGAGTAGGTCTATGTTATTATTATTATTATTGTAGAGTAGGTCTATGTTATTATTATTATTATTGTAGAGTAGGTCTATGTTATTATTATTATTGTTATTGTAGAGTGAGTCTATGTTATTATTATTATTATTATTGTAGAGTGAGTCTATGTTATTATTATTATTATTATTGTTATAGAGTAGGTCTATGTTATTATTATTATTATTATTGTAGAGTGAGTCTATGTTATTATTATTATTATTATTGTTATAGAGTAGGTCTATGTTATTATTATTATTATTATTGTAGAGTAAGTCTATGTAATTATTATTATTATAAGGAGGTAGGTCGATATTGATATTATTATTATTTTTCATTATGACAGAGTAGGTCTGGGCTACGATTTTCAGCCAGGATTGTGCACTACTTTTTAGGGTCAAAAGTGTCCATAGGGACCCATAGTCCATAGGGCTCTGGTCAAATGTATTTCAGTATATAGGGATAGGGTGGCATTTGGGACACGGACAGGGTCGTTCTCTGGCAGCCAAACTATTCCCTTCCTGGTCCCCCACTCGTTGCCTAGTCTAGCCTTGCCTTTTCCCCCTCTAAGCCCAGTTCCACACCACTGGATAAACAGACATGGGAACACAGCTGACACTTTGGCAGAGGAAGGAAGGTAACTACTGCACCCCAAGCAGCTTTTAGATTCCCCAGGCCAGGCAGTATACTGAAAGACTTTAACATTTCATATAGCCTACCATTAATTCATTGCCTCTCCCCGGCTAGATCTCACCACCTGATTTATTCATCACAGCTAACCGACACTCGGCTGGAAGACTTCCTCAAGGACCTTTTGGGGCTTGAAAGGAACGGTCCAAAGAATGGTCTTTCTGGGGATTTTAGGGGGATGTCCAATAAGGATGGATGGAGTTAGAATTGGAAATGGATGATGTGTTCTGTAAACGGAACAGTGTTAATGGCATCACATCCAGCCGTGATTGGGAGTCCCATAGGGCGGTGCACAATTGGCCCAGCGTCATCCGGTTTGGCCGGGATAGGCCGTCATTGTAAATAAGAATTTGTTCTTAACTGACTTGCCCAATTAAATAAAGGTTAAATAAAAAATAAAAATAAAAATGGTTGTCTGTAAAACATTTCTCTCTCCCTTCACTCACTCTCTCTTTCTCTCTCTTTCCTTCACTCCATCCCCTCACCCATCTCTCTTTCACTTCCCCCCTCTCCCTGCCACCTCTCTCTCTCTCTCTCTCTCTCTCTCTCTCTCTCTCTCTCTCTCTCTCTCTCTCTCTCTCTCTCTCTCTCTCTCTCTCTCTCTCTCTCTCTCTCTCTCTCTCTCTCTCTCTCTCTCTCTCTCTCTCTCTGTCTTGATAGTTAATAGCTAAACGTTCCTCAGTCTTTCTCTCTCTGCTCTGCTCTGACTGTCATCAGGGGAATAGGGGAATTGTCCTCATTATGTTTATCCCGTGACTGTTTCAGACTGCTCTAATGTCCACCCAGATGCACATTAGTGGACCAGCTTGCCTGCCCAAGCCTGGCTCCAACACGGGGCCCGGGGCCAATTTAAAACACCGCATTAACATCAAACAATAGGAAGAAATGAACTAGTCTGTAGGTAGCAGACACCTAGGATTCTAGGGGATAATGCTATACAAGAACACGGAATCAATCCCACTGCTAGGATTCCAGGGGATAATTCTATAAAAGAACACAAAATCAATCCCACTGCTTAGAGTCACCACTTATTAGTCTCAATTCAACTGATAAACCCCCACGTGTCCTTTGAAGGAGTGACTGTCTCAAAGCTGACATCAGAAAGATGGGTCCCCAGGAATCTAATATCAAATATCAAATCCCAACTGACCAGTAATGAATAGCAAGAGGCAAGGTGAAGAAGGAGGCACGATCAATTGCAGTGGGCATAGTGAGGGGGAGGCAGAGAGAGAGAGAAGAGGGGGAGAGAGAGAGAGAAGGAGGGGGAGAGAGAGAAGGGGGAGGCAGAGAGAGAGAGAGAAGGGGGGGAGAGAGAGAAGGGGGGGAGAGAGAGAGAAGGGGGGGAGAGAGAGAGAAGGGGGAGGCAGAGAGAGAGAGAGAAGGGGGGAAGAGAGAGAGAGAGAAGGGGGAGTCAGAGAGAGAGAGAGAGAAGGGGGGGCAGAGAGAGAGAGAGAGAAGGAGGGGGGGAGAGAAGGGGGAGTCAGAGAGAAGGGGGGGAGAGAGAAGGGGGAGGCAGCGAGACAGAGTAAAGGGGGAGAGAGAAGGGGGGAGAGAGAGAGAGAAGGGGGAGTCAGAGAGAGAGAGAGAGAAGGGGGGAGAGAGAGAGAAGGGGGGAGAGAGAAGGGGGAGGCAGCGAGACAGAGTAAAGGGGGGGAGAGAGAAGGGGGGAGAGAGAGAGAGAAGGGGGAGTCAGAGAGAGAGAGAGAGAGAAGGGGGGGAGAGAGAGAGAAGGGGGGGAGAGAGAAGGGGGAGGCAGCGAGACAGAGTAAAGGGGGGCAGAGAGAAGGGGGGAGAGAGAGAGAGACGGGGGGAGAGAGAGAGAAGGGGGGGAGAGAGAGAAGGGGGAGGCAGAGAGAGAGAGAGAAGGGGGGAGAGAGAGAGAGAGAGAGAGAGAGAGAGAAGGGGGGGAGGGAGAGAAGGGGGGTCCTCTGAACTGTGTGGGTGATTCACACACCATGAATTAGAAAGCAGAATACCAGATAATAGTGAGGCAAGAAAACAAACTGAAAGAGAGGGACAGGAATTTTGGATGCCCATTATGAGAAGTGTGTATTTGTGCAGACAAAGAATTATTGATGATAATAATTCACAATGGTATGTTTGTAATGTTTAGATTGGTTATGTTTAGGACCCTGCCAAATAATGGGTTTTGTGCGTCTCCTGGCTCAGGCGTCCCCCCCACCAAACACACACACAACCAGACATTGATTGATTGATTGGAGTAAACTAGTGTCAGTTAGAGAACATTTTCTAGGATTTTCCCAATGGGCAAAAACTGGTTGAATCAATGTTGTTTAAAGGTCATTTAAAAAAACAATGATATGTGATGACGTTAAATCAACGTGGAAAACTGATTGGATTTGCATAAAGCCTTCAATGTATTTTTTTTTTACCCAACTTTGAACCTAAATCCAATGTCATGCTGAACTTTTTGGTTGATTTCACATTGAATTTACATTAGTTGACAACTCAACCAAATGTAAATAAAAAATAGACGTTGAACTGAGGTCTGTGCCCAGTGGGTTCTACACTCGCAGATAATGCTGGAAATCCCGGTTAAAGCCTGGTGCCTCCATTTCTGGACCTAAAAGACAGTTATGTTATGTATAACTACATATCATTGATAGGCTGTATCAAATTCTCCTCATTTATATATGATACACTACATGAGGCATCAAGTGTATCAGAGGAGGCTGGTGGGAGGAGCTATAGGAGGACGGGCTCATTGTAATGCCTGAAATGGAATGAATGGAACATATCAAGCACGTCAAACATATGGAAACCACGTTTGACTCCGTTCCATTAACTCCATTTCAGCCATTACAATGAGCCCATCCTACTATAGCTCCTCCCACCAGCCTCCACTCCACTGTATATACTGTTGAGTCAGAGTGTGTGAGAGAGTTCACTCAGTTTTTATTAGCGGACCAAAATAGACAGAAAGTAGCTACAAAGGACTGAGTTACATCTGGTGATGATTCGTCTATGGTAATCACAGTTAGACAGGGCTTTTTGGGAAAGAGAATTAACATGCCTAAGCACATGACACAATCTTTGCGTGGCCAGATAAGTTCTTTTTAGACGTGATCTATTAGGATTTAGAGGTACTGTAGAAGTGTGTGTGTGTGCATGTGTTTGTGTGTGTGTGTGCATGTGTTTGTGTGTGTGTGTGTGTGTGTGTGTGTGTGTGTGTGTGTGTGTGTGTGTGTGTGTGTGTGTGTGTGTGTGTGTGTGTGTGTGTGTGTGTGTGTGTGTGTGTGTGTGTGTGTGTGTGTGTGTGTGTGTGTGTGTGAGAGAGAGAGAGAGAGCTCCTGCATAATGAAGGTCATGTACAGTACAATGCATTCGAAAAGTATTCAGGCCCTTTGACTTTTTTTCAAATTTTGTTACATTACAGCCTTATTCTAAAATGGATTACATTTAAAAAATCCTCATCAATCTACACTCAATACTGCATAACGACAAAGCAAAAACAGATTTGTAGATTGTTTTGCAAAAGAAAAAAAATACAAACAGAAAAACCTTATTTACATAAGTATTCAGACCCTTTGCTATAAGACTCGAAATTGAGCTCAGATCAAATAAAATTAAATTAAATTGTATTTGTCACATACAAGTGTTTAGCTGATGTTATTGCGGGTGTAGCGAAATGCTTGTGTTTCTAGCTCCAACAGTGCAGTAATATCTAACAAGTAATATCTAACAATACACACAATCTAAAGTAAAGGAATGGAATTAAGAATATATAAATATTTGGACAAGCAATGTCAGAGCGGCATAGACTAAGATACAGTAGAATAGGATAGAATACAGTATATGCAAATATGTAGACATTATTAAAGTGACTAGTGTCACAGTTATTTAAGTGGCCAGTGATTTCAAGTCTATGTAGAGGGCAGCAGCCTCTGATGTGCTAGTGATGGCTACTTAACAGTGATGGCCTTGAGATAGAAGCTGTTTTTCAGTCTCTCGGTCCCAGCTTTGATGCACCTGTACTGACCTCACCTTCTGGATGATAGCGGTGTGAACAGGCAGTGGTTTGGGTGGTTGTTGTCCTTGATGATCTTTTTGGCCTTCCTGTGACATCGGGTGCTGTATGTCACATGGGATGACGCTGGAGAGATGAAGCAGGTACGGGGAGTAAAATATTTAATAAATAACGGACATAGAATGAGACAGGAACAGCGTCAGCAAACGAGTAACACAAACAAAAGACAATTAATGCAGAAGTGGGGAACAGAGCTGGGGAACTGACAAATATAGAGGAGGTAATAACAGGTGATGAGTGAGTCCAGGTGAGTCCAATATCGCTAGGACTCTCATACCATGAGAAACAAGATTCTCTGGGCTGATGAAACCAAGATTGAACTGTTTGGCCTGAATGCCAAGCGTTACGTCTGGAGGAAACCTGGCACCATCCCTACGGTGAAGCATGGTGGTGGCAGCATCATGCTGTGGGGATGCTTTTCAGCAGCAGGGACTGGGAGACTAGTCAGGATTGAGGGAAAGATGAGCGGAGCAAAGTACAGAGAGATCCTTGATGAAAACCTGCTCCAGAGTGCTCAGGACATCAGACTGGGGGTAAGGTTCACCTTTCAAAAGGACAACAACTCCAGGCACACAGCCAAGACATCGCAGGACTGGCTTCAGGACGAGTCTCTGAATGTCCTTGAGTAGCCCAGCCAGAACCCGGACTTGATCCCGATCTAACATATCTGGAGAGACCTGAAAATAGCTGTGCAGCGACGCTCCCCATCCAACCTGACAGAGCTTTAGAGGATCTGCAGAGAAGGAAGGGAGAAACTCCCCAAATACAGGTTTGTCAAGCTTGTAGCGTCATACCCAAGAATACTCAGGGCTGTAATCGCTGCCAAAGGTCCTTCAACGAAGTACTGAGTAAAGGGTCTGAACACTTATCTAAATGTAATATTTCAGTTTCTTATTTCTCAATACGTTTGCAAAATTTTCTGAAAACCTATTTTTGCTTTGTCATTATGGGGTATTGTTTGTAGATTGATGAGGAACATATAAAAAAAATCTGCTTTAGAATAAAGCTGTAACGTAACAAAACGTGGAAAAAGTAAAGGGGTCTGAATACTTTCCGCATGCACTGTACTGTATGTAACTGCACTGTAAGATAGGTCGGCTGCATCGAGGCGTCTGACTGTTTCTTACTAGCTAGCTGTGTGTGTTTAGAGGAAACTACACAATCTGACAGCAGAAGAATAGAACATTCACCTGATGATTTGCTTAGTTCTTTATGAAAAGCTGACTAGTTGTAACCATGGAAACAACAATAGCACATAGCTCCACTCTCTGTATGTCTCTCTCTCTCTCTCTCTCTCTCTCTCTCTCTCTCTCTCTCTCTCTCTCTCTCTCTCACTCTCTCACTCTCTCTCTCTCTCTCTCTCTCTGTCTCTCTGTCTCTGTCTCTGTCTCTGTCTCTCTTTCTCTCGCTCTCTCTCTGTCTCTCTCACGCACACACTATCCTAGATTTTGGCAGCGAACCAATGCAAATCTGGAAACGCCATTACACGAAAAACGCTGGTTTGCGTTGCACATGGACGATTCAATTAACCCCTCAACAGGTTTCCTGTTGCCATAGCAACACAGCCGAGTGAATGACTGGGACGTGTGATGATCTACCTACCATTTCCTTGAAAGTACAGCTGAAACATCAAATGATGAGTGTTGTGTTGAAGCTTTAATACACACACACCTCGCCTCAATGATGAACAGGTTGTAAGTTGGGTCAGTAATGTCCCTGAACGACTTGCATCACTCTTTGTTCTCTGATAAAGAGGATGAGCTCCCAGGACTTTACCGGTGGTGTTGCTGGCTCACACACACACGCACATACACACAGACACACACTCACACGCTCCTTAATGACTGCTGCCTGCCGCCTTTATCAGACTAAGGCTCCTGCCTGCTAAGGAAAGAGAGAGAGGAGAGAAAGGGAAAAAGACAGGAGGAGAGAGACACACATTGCTATGCCTCTCCAGATTAGGCGATGCATGGGAAGAAGATGTATAAAAAAGAACGAGAGAGAGAGCGATGGAGAGAAAGGAAGAAAAGAGAGATGTGCCAGTTCCCTGCGTTCTCCATTGAATCTGTGTGTTACCTCCACCCACACCATCGCTCTCCCTCCTCCTTCCCGCTCTCCTCTTTTCTCCCTATCTTTTTTCTCCTCCCTCCCTCCCTTACCTTTCCCCCATTTATTCTATATATGACACTTATGTTGATTGGGTCATTCATTAGTCTACTATATATTCCTCTGATACTGATGACGTCATGAATTCATGAATCCCATTATCATTATGCCTTTGTCCCCCATGGGTAGAGAGGTTCATGACCAGGGAGATCAGAGCGGGATCTCGAAGTCCATTCAACCTAAAGGTTTTTTTACCACCATGCCTGGCTTGGGCTCCCAAGAGACAGAGGTTCTCCAGGAGTCAGACAGAAGGGATTAAAGAGGGGCCTGGGCTTCCCAATCACACTTCCACTCTGTCACTCCCCATGCCCCTCAGAACATCTACCTGACATCACTCCACTCCGGATCATGTTCTAGTGTGGACCTGCTAGGCCTAGACTATATCCTTCACCCTTTTCCACTGTTCTCCTCTACTAGACTATATCCTTCACCCTTTTCCACTGTTCTCCTCTACTAGACTATATCCTTCACCCTTTTCCACTGTTCTCCTCTACTAGACTATATCCTTCACCCTTTTCCACTGTACTCCTCTACTAGACTATATCCTTCACCCTTTTCCACTGAACTCTTCTACTAGACTATATCCTTCACCCTTTTCCACTGTACTCCTCTACTAGACTATATCCTTCACCCTTTTCCACTGTTCTCCTCTACTAGACTATATCCTTCACCCTTTTCCACTGTACTCCTCTACTAGACTATATCCTTCACCCTTTTCCACTGTACTCCTCTACTAGACTATATCTTTCACCCTTTTCCACTGTACTCCTCTACTAGACTATATCCTTCACCCTTTTCCACTGTTCTCCTCTACTAGACTATATCCTTCACCCTTTTCCACTGTACTCCTCTACTAGACTATATCCTTCACCCTTTTCCACTGTACTCCTCTACTAGACTATATCCTTCACCCTTTTCCACTGTTCTCCTCTACTAGACTATATCCTTCACCCTTTTCCACTGTACTCCTCTACTAGACTATATCCTTCACCCTTTTCCACTGTACTCCTCTACTAGACTATATCCTTCACCCTTTTCCACTGAACTCCTCTACTAGACTATATCCTTCACCCTTTTCCACTGTTCTCCTCTACTAGACTATATCCTTCATCCTTTTCCACTCTACTCCTCTACTAGACTATATCCTTCACCTTTTTCCACTGTTCTCCTCTACTAGACTATATCCTTCACCCTTTTCCACTATACTCCTCTACTAGACTATATCCTTCACCCTTTTCCACTGTTCTCCTCTACTAGACTATATCATTCACCCTTTTCCACTATTCTCCTCTACTAGACTATATCCTTCACCTTTTTCCACTGTACTCCTCTACTAGACTATATCCTTCACCCTTTTCCACTGTACTCCTCTACTAGACTATATCCTTCACCCTTTTCCACTGTACTCCTCTACTAGACTATATCCTTCACCCTTTTCCACTGTACTCCTCTACTAGACTATATCCTTCACCCTTTTTATATCCTTCACCCTTTTCCACTGTACTCCTCTACTAGACTATATCCTTCACCCTTTTCCACTGTATTCCTCTACTAGACTATATCCTTCACCCTTTTCCACTGTACTCCTCTACTAGACTATATCCTTCACCCTTTTCCACTGTACTCCTCTACTAGACTATATCCTTCACCCTTTTCCACTGTACTCCTCTATTAGACTATTTCCTTCACCCTTTTCCACTGTTCTCCTCTACTAGACTATATCCTTCACCCTTTTCCACTGTACTC
This sequence comes from Salvelinus fontinalis, assembly GCF_029448725.1. Taxonomy (NCBI): domain Eukaryota; kingdom Metazoa; phylum Chordata; class Actinopteri; order Salmoniformes; family Salmonidae; genus Salvelinus; species Salvelinus fontinalis. The sequence goes on from NC_074686.1 coordinate 31,496,443, forward strand.
CTCTACTAGACTATATCCTTCACCCTTTTCCACTGTTCTCCTCTACTAGAATATATCCTTCACCCTTTTCCACTGAACTCCTCTACTTCCCATTGTGTTCTGTGGAGGTGCAAGGCTTATATCCCCATCCTTAACCCTTAACAGTTTTTATTTATTTTTATCCCTTCTTCCCATAGAATATTTACAGTAGTCCAGTGCCTCAGATGCAGGTAGAACAGGCAGGCGGTGGTCCTGGGGTTAGTCATGCATGTTGATGAGAGGTGGTCCTGGGGTTAGTCATGCATGTTGATGTGAGGCGGTCCTGGGGTTAGTCATGCATGTTGATGTGAGGCAGTCCTGGGGTTAGTCATGCATGTTGATGTGAGGCAGTCCTGGGGTTAGTCATGCATGTTGATGAGAGGCAGTCCTGGGGTTAGTCATGCATGTTGGTGAGAGGCAGTCCTGGGGTTAGTCATGCATGTTGATGAGAGGCAGTCCTGGGGTTAGTCATGCATGTTGGTGAGAGGCAGTCCTGGGGTTAGTCATGCATGTTGATGTGAGGCAGTCCTGGGGTTAGTCATGCATGTTGATGAGAGGTGGTCCTGGGGTTAGTCATGCATGTTGATGTGAGGCAGTCCTGGGGTTAGTCATGCATGTTGATGAGAGGCAGTCCTGGGGTTAGTCATGCATGTTGATGTGAGGCAGTCCTGGGGTTAGTCATGCATGTTGATGAGAGGCAGTCCTGGGGTTAGTCATGCATGTTGGTGAGAGGCAGTCCTGGGGTTAGTCATGCATGTTGATGAGAGGCAGTCCTGGGGTTAGTCATGCATGTTGGTGAGAGGCAGTCCTGGGGTTAGTCATGCATGTTGATGAGAGGCAGTCCTGGGGTTAGTCATGCATGTTGATGAGAGGCAGTCCTGGGGTTAGTCATGCATGTTGATGAGAGGCAGTCCTGGGGTTAGTCATGCATGTTGATGAGAGGTGGTCCTGGGGTTAGTCATGCATGTTGATGAGAGGCAGTCCTGGGGTTAGTCATGCATGTTGATGAGAGGCAGTCCTGGGGTTAGTCATGCATGTTGATGAGAGGCAGTCCTGGGGTTAGTCATGCATGTTGATGAGAGGCAGTCCTGGGGTTAGTCATTGGAGGCAGTAGTTTATCTACTCTGCTATTTTATTAATCAACTGGCTGTCATCAGGGAAGCTGCATTTTCTCTGCTGTATACCTCACTCACCTCTCCCAACCTCTCTCTCAATTCAAAGGGCTTTATTGGCACGGAAACATATGTTTACATGGCCAAAGCAAGTGAAATAGATAATATACAAAAGTGAAATTAACAATAAGGAATGAACAGTAAACATTACACTCACAAAAGTTCCAAAAGAATAAAGACATTTACAATGTCATATTGTGTCTATATACAGTGTTGTAACGATGTGCAAGTAGTTAAAGTACAAAAGTGAAAAATATATACATAAGTATGGGTTGTATTTCCAATGGTGTTTGTTCTTCACTGGTCGCCCTTTTCTTGTGGCAACAGGTCACAATTGTTGCTGCTGTGATTGCACACTGGAATTTCACTCAGTAGATATGGGAGTTTATCAAAATTGGATTTGTTTTTGAATTCTTTGTGGGTCTGTGTAATCTGAGGGAAATATGTGTCTCTAATATGGTCATACATTTGGCAGAAGGTTAGGAAGTGCAGCTCATTTTTCATCTAATTTTGTGGGCAGTGTGCACATAGCCTGTCTTCTCTTGAGAGCCAGGTCTGCCTACGGCGGCCTTTCTCAATAGCAAGGCTATGCTCACTGAGTCTGTACATAGTCAATGCTATCCTTAGTTTTGGGTCAGTCGTAGTAGTCAGGTATTCTGCCACTGTGTACTTTCTGTTTTAGGCCAAATAGCCTTCTAGTTTGCTCAGTTTTTTTTGTAAATTCTTTCCAATGTGTCAAGTAATTAAGCTTGGTTTTCTCATGTTTTGGTTGAGTCTAATTGTGTTGCTGTCCTGGGGCTCTGTAGGGTCTGTTTGTGTTTTTGAACAGAGCCCCAGGACCAGCTTGCTTAGGGGGCTTTTCTCCAGGTTCATTTCTCTGTAGGTGATTGCTTTGTTGGTGATCGCCCTCTCTCTCTCTCTCACACACACTCACACGCACACACAAACACACACACACACACACACACACACACACACACACACACACACACACACACACACACACACACACACACACACACACACACACACACACACACACACACACACACACACACACACACACACACACACACACACACACACACACACACACACACTCCCTCCCTCACTCAGCCCTGCATTTTCACTAAGCCTACAAATGGTGTGTCACCTACTGTAACAAAGGGAAGGCCTAGCTGTTTGTCTCAGCTAACATTAGTCACATGTCATTAGGATGATTACTCCAGCAACGTGGGTCTGTACAGTCCTGCCCCTGTATGTGACTGATGCTTATACGTTGTCAGCGCAACTAAATGGGTTCAACTGTAGTATGGGAAGCTGCCACTGGCGTTTACTGTAATAGCATATAATTTCATTTACATGCATTTATTTTGATTATTCACTCTACCTGTGGTCTATATTCCTGGATATGATAGTACAATACCCTTTACAGCTGTAGGATCTTAATTTGAGCCAGTTTGCTACAGCAGGAAAATAATCCTGCAGCAAAAGGAAATGTGATTATAATTATTATAACTAATGGACATTTTTGTAGGGGTTGATACATTTTACGTTCAGACAAATCAAGTCTGACATTTAAGTGGAAATTACACATTTTAGAAGCCTTTTTAAACCTTGAATAAACTACAAGTTAGCATTTCCTGCTGTGCAGTAAAATTCTCATCAACAAAGCGTTATCAAATTAACATGCTAAATCTGTACCATTTTGTTGAACAGAATTAAAGGAAGAGTGCCTATGGCGGTTTTTGTTAAGGTTTTTCTCTCACTTCAATAAACCTTCCTTCATCTCCACACTACACTACACTACACTACACTACACTACACTACACTACATTACACTACACTACACTACACGCTTCTGACAAACCCAGAGAAACAAGGAGCGATCGAGGGTGCTCTATCTAGAGCTCGTGTCCTTCAGAGTTTTACAGCGCTGCTCCTCTTCTGGTTGTATAACATCAGGTGTGAGAGAGTAGAGAATAGCTGTTGGGTGTGACAGAGACTGCACTGAGAGAGAAGAGAATAGCTGGTGGGTGTGACAGAGACTGCACTGAGAGAGTAGAGAATAGCTATTGGGTGTGACAGAGACTGCACTGAGAGAGAAGAGAATAGCTGGTGGGTGTGACAGAGACTGCACTGAGAGAGAAGAGAATAGCTGGTGGGTGTGACAGAGACTGCACTGAGAGAGAAGAGAATAGCTATTGGGTGTGACAGAGACTGCACTGAGAGAGTAGAGAATAGCTATTGGGTGTGACAGAGACTGCACTGAGAGAGTAGAGAATAGCTATTGGGTGTGACAGAGACTGCACTGAGAGAATAGAGAATAGATGTTTGGTGTGACAGAGACTGTACTGAGAGAGTAGAGAATAGCTATTGGGTGTGACAGAGACTGAACTGAGAGAGTAGAGAATAGCTATTGGGTGTGACAGAGACTGCACTGAGAGAGAAGAGAATAGCTGTTGGGTGTGACAGAGACTGCACTGAGAGAGTACAGAATAGCTATTGGGTGTGACAGAGACTGCACTGAGAGAGTAGAGAATAGATGTTGGGTGTGACAGAGACTGCACTGAGAGAGTAGAGAATAGCTGTTGGGTGTGACAGAGCCTGAACTGAGAGAGTACAGAATAACTATTGGGTGTGACAGAGACTGCACTGAGAGAGTAGAGAATTGATGTTGGGTGTGACAGAGACTGCACTGAGAGAGAAGAGAATTGCTTTTGGGTGTGACAGAGACTGCACTGAGAGAGTAGAGAATAGATGTTGGGTGTGACAGAGACTGCACTGAGAGAGTAGAGAATAGCTATTGGGTGTGACAGAGACTGCACTGAGAGAGTAGAGAATAGATGTTGGATGTGACAGAGACTGCACTGAGAGAGAAGAGAATAGCTGTTGGGTGTGACAGAGACTGCACTGAGAGAGAAGAGAATAGCTATTGGGTGTGACAGAGACTGCACTGAGAGAGTAGAGAATAGCTATTGGGTGTGACAGAGACTGCACTGAGAGAGTAGAGAATAGCTGTTGGGTGTGACAGAGACTGCACTGAGAGAGTAGAGAATAGATGTTGAGCAGTTGGAGAAGATGGGGGAGATGGCATGGATGAAGAGCAGGAAGAGGAAGGACAGGAAGAAGAAAGAAGATGAAGAAGAGCACGGTAGAAGATATTGTAGTTTGTTGCTCATCGTAGCTCAGCAACATTCGTTAAGCTCAAATGCCTCCAACAAAAGTTGAGAGATTCAGATTGAAAAAGACAGTGAATATCCTCCTGGAGGCTAAAGAACCCAGCATTGGAGTATATCTCCAAGGCTTTTTCAAAGAGATCAAAATGGCTTTTGATACTTCTTCACTGAAGCTAGCTGGAGATGGCATGTGCCTCTTTTGCTCTGCTTAAAATGCAGAAGAGCGCAGTGTTATGCAGGCAAATGCAACATTAAAGGGGCAATCTGGGATTGGTACATCCAACCCTCAGCTGTTCACCAAAAAGTGTGCACCTTTAAGCACTATAAGAAAACCCCTGCATTGATTTTACCTTGCAGAAATGTCAAGCAATGCACCTATAGTACACCTACAGTACACCTACAGTACACCTATAGTGAACCTATAGTACACCTACAGTACATTTACAGTACACGTATAGTACACCTACAGTACACATACGATCCACCCATAGTACACCTGCAGTACACCCATAGTACACATGCAGTACACCTATAGTACACCTATAGTCAACCTATAGTACACCTACAGTACACCTATAGTACACCTACAGTATAGCAGTACACCTATAGTACACCTATAGTACACCTACAATACACCTATAGTACACCTATGTTGGACCTACAGCTACAGTACACCCATAGTACATTTACAGTACACATATAGTACACCTACAGTACACATACGGTCCACCTATAGTACATCTACAGTACACCTACAGTACACCTATAGTACACCTACAGGCCATCTACAGTACACCTACAGTATAGCAGTACACCAATAGTATCACTACAGTACACCTAAAATACACCTACAGTACACCTATATTAGAACTAAAGTACACTTACAGTATACTTACAGAACAGATATAGTACACCTACAGTATAGCAGTACACCTGTAGTACACTTATAGTACACCTACAGTTCACCTTTAGTACACCTACAGTACATGTACAGTACACCTACACTACACCTACAGTATAGCAGTACACCTATAGTATACCCATAGTACACCTACAATACACCTAAAGTACACCTACAGTACACCTACAGTACACCTACAGTACACCTATAGTACACCTATAGTACACCTATAGTGCACCTACAGTATAGCAGTACACCTATAGTACACATATAGTACACCTACAATACACCTATAGTACACCTATGTTGGACCTTAAGTACAGCTACAGTACACCTATAGTACATGTACAGTACACATACGGTCCACCTATAGTACATCTACGGTCCACCTATAGTACATCTACGGTGCACCTATAGTACATTTACAGTACACATATAGTACACCTACAGTACACATACGGTCCACATATAGTACATCTACAGTACACCTACAGTACACCTATAGTACACCTACAGTACATCTATAGTACACCTACAGTATAGCAGTACACCAATAGTACACCTACAGTACGCCTAAAATACACCTATAGTACACCTATATTAGACCTAATGTACACCTACAGTACACTTACAGAACAAATATAGCATGCCTACAGTATAGCAGTACACCTATAGTACATGTATAGTACACCTACAGTTCACCTACAGTATAGCAGTACACCAATAGTACACCTACAGTACGCCTAAAATACACCTATAGTACACCTATATTAGACCTAATGTACACCTACAGTACACTTACAGAACAAATATAGCATGCCTACAGTATAGCAGTACACCTATAGTACATGTATAGTACACCTACAGTTCACCTACAGTATAGCAGTACACCAATAGTACATGTATAGTACACCTACAGTTCACCTACAGTATAGCAGTACACCAATAGTACACCTACAGTACGCCTAAAATACACCTATAGTACACCTATATTAGACCTAATGTACACCTACAGTACACTTACAGAACAAATATAGCACGCCTACAGTATAGCAGTATACCTATAGTACATGTATAGTACACCTACAGTTCACCTTTGGTATACCTACAGTACATGTACAGTACACCTACAGTAAACCTACAGTATAGCAGTATACATATAGTACACTTACAGTACACCTACAGTACACCTATAGTACACTTACAGTACACCTACAGTAAACCTATAGTATATCAGTACACCTATAGTACACTTACAGTACACCTACACTAAACCTATAGTACACTTACAGTACACCTACAGTAAACCTATAGTATAGCAATACACCTACAGTACATGTACAGTACACCTACAGTAAACCTACAGTATAGCAGTACACCTATAGTACACTTACAGTACACCTATAGTACACTTACAGTACACCTACAGTAAACCTACAGTATAGCAGTACACCTACAGTACATGTACAGTAAACCTACAGTATAGCAGTACACCTATACTACACTTACAGTACACAGTACACCTAAACTACACCTACAGCATAGCAGTACACCTATAGTACACCTACAGTACACCTATAGTACAAGTATAGTACACTTACAGTACATCTACAGTACACCTACAGTATAGCAGTACACCAATAGTACACCTACAGTACACCTAAAATACACCTATAGTACACCTATATTAGACCTAAAGTACACCTACAGTACACTTACAGAACAAATATAGCATGCCTACAGTATAGCAGTACACCTATAGTACATGTATAGTACACCTACAGTTCACCTACAGTATAGCAGTACACCAATAGTACATGTATAGTACACCTACAGTTCACATTTGGTACACCTACAGTACATGTACAGTACACCTACAGTAAACCTACAGTATAGCAGTATACATATAGTACACTTACAGTACACCTACAGTACACCTGCACTACACCTACAGTATAGCAGTACACCTATAGTATACCCACAGTACACCTACAGTAAACCTACAGTATAGCAGTACACCTACAGTACATGTACAGTACACCAACACTAAACCTATAGTACACTTACAGTACACCTACAGTAAACCTACAGTATAGCAGTACACCTATAGTGCATGTACAGTACACCTACACTAAACCTATAGTACACTTACAGTACACCAGCAGTATAGCAGTACACCTACAGTACATGTACAGTACACCTACAGTAAACCTACAGTATAGCAGTACACCTACTGTACATGTATAGTACACCTACAGTAAACCCACAGTATAGCAGTACACCTATACTACACTTACAGTACACAGTACACCTACACTACACCTACAGCATAGCAGTACACCTATAGTACACTTATAGTACACCTACAGTACACCTACAGTACAAGTATAGTACACTTACAGTTCACCAAAAGTACACAAAAGTACTATTGTTGTACTCATACAGTACACTTACGGAATGCCTATAGTACACATACAGTGCACCTATAGTACACCTACAGTACACCTTTAATACACCTACAGTATAGAAGTACACCTACAGTACACCTTCAGTACACCTACAGTAAACCTTTAATACACCTACAGTATAGTAGTACACCTACGGTACACCTATAGTACCCCTACAGTACACCTATAGTATGCCGACAGTAAACCTATAGTACACCTGCAGTACACCTATAGTACACCTATAGTATGAATACAGTACACCTACAGTACACTTACAGTAGACCTACAGTACACCTACAGTAAACCTATAGTACTTCAGTGGTTGTGTCCCGATTCTCCATCATTCTCCCAATCTAAACAATGGATTAAATAATGGTGGAAACTCCGTCTAGACAATATTTTCACCAATGCAATGTTTTTAAATCCATGATGGGGAGTGTGCAAGTGCAGTCAAGCACTGGTTGAGTGATTTAGCTGAGGTCGATGCGGCGGGGGCCTCGAGGTCTGTCCCAGAGTTTGCCTGGCTGTGATTTGCATCTTTTTGATCAGGCAGGCTGACTGGCAGCTAAAAGTAGTAAATCCTCCATAGTCTAACACAAAAAAAGAAGAAAATATATAATGTCAGTTTGTTCATAAATTATTTGGGGGAGGAAATTGGAATAGCACTGAACTTAGTTTTAGAACACAACCCTCCTCCAATACGCTTGTGTGGTAGAGTATCTTGCCACTGGGAATACGGCAGAACATACAGTATATAGGGCCGAGGCTGTTTCGAATAGCATTATGAAATGGGATGTGCTTCATTGAATTGAAGCTTTTATTTGCGGTTGATGTAATCTCAACTCACTAACCGTGACTCTGCTACAATATTTATGTATGTACCAGACAACCATACCGCCATAATAGGTAGCTGTGGTCACTGCTGTCCTGACTGTCACTTGGTGTCACCCACAGTGGAGTCGCCATCATTTCTATGGTCATTGAGTTTGAGTTTCATGTCGGATGTGGGCTATTATTGTAATGTATTGAGAAATTACCTCAATATCCTAGGCAGTGAGTGCTCATAGTTAGTGTGGCCCACAGTGCTTGGAACACATACAAGGTCCGGAATACTGCTGGTTTACATGATTAAAATGATTCAAGTGCAAAACAGTTACTTCTGGGACTTACTGTATGGTTAATATTTAACTAATTTTAGACCCACTGACACAGTTAGACCCACTGCACCATTTGTTGATTGCTCGGTCATTGCCTTCATGTCTGTCAAATCCTACCTTTTGTCTCTCTGCACTTTCCCACCCTAACACATACTTTAACCACCCCAACATGCAGTACATAGATGGGTGAATATGCAGTGTATTTATGCATTTTTATGCATTTCGGGGAAGAGTTTCTCTGAAAGGCTTCAGTGACCTACTTAAGGCTGCCATGGAATTCTAACAATTTGAGAAGCCACAAAAAACTGTATACTGTGTGAATTAAACATTTGGGTTACACAAAGATGGCGATGGGATGATGCAACAACCTCAACTATACAGCAGCAGCCATTTTGTTTTTGTTTGAAGATGGTATTGCTGACCCCATTTAGTCGACTGGTCGATTGTTTGGTCGATAGGCTGTTGGTCGAACGAGATTTCTTTAGTCGAGCAGTAGCAAAAATTCAATAAAAAATCATGGTGTACAAGACACCTGTCTGATTGGAGCCTGTCTGAGTGGACTGATCCGTTGTGGAAGCCGTGTGGATGGCACAGTCCATCACTCTAGGACTTAGAGTCTAAGACATGTGCAACACTAATAAAAATAATATTGTTTTATAACAAATGCGCTTTCTCCTGCTTTTGATAGCGGTCGCTGTCCGCGGTTCTGAAACATTAGTGCGCTATTGAATTGGTGCATATTCCTAGACGATGTTGCTATGTGCATATTTGCAAAGTTAACCAACATATTGGTGTTGTGGCGGAGGCAGAAAACCCCAACTTAATTAGATCAATATTGAACAGCCTAACTGATAAGCGTTCCTGGCTTTATAAATCATCCATATATATCTACAGAAATAAGACCTCCTTCTTCTGTTGCCTGTTTTTTATTATTATTATTTTTTTTTTTAGATACATTTTATCCCCTTTTCTCCCCAATTTTTCGTGGTATCCAATCGCTAGTAATTACTATCTTGTCTCATCGCTACAACTCCCGTACGGGCTCGGGAGAGACGAAGGTCGAAAGCCATGCGTCTTCCGAAGCACAACCCAACCCAAGCCGCACTGCTTCTTTAACACAGCGCGCCTCCAAACCGGAAGCCAGCCACACCAATGTGTCGGAGGAAACACCGTGCACCTGGCCCCCTTGGTTAGCACGCACTGCGCCCAGCCCGTCACAGGAGTCGCTGGAGCGCGATGAGACAAGGAAATCCCTACCGGCCAAACCCTCCATAACCCGGACAACGCTAGCCCAATTGTACGTTGCCCCACGGACCTCCCGGTCGCGGCCGGCTACGACAGAGCCTGGGGGCGAACCCAGAGACTCTGGTGGCGCAGTTAGCACTGCGATGCAGTGCCCTAGACCACTGCGCCACCCGGGAGGCCACCTTTTGTTGCCTGTTTGACTGTTTGTTTAATAGTCTACTGATTCCGTGAACACCAAACCTCACACGACCACAACATGTCGGATAAACAATTTGACAAATGTGTCTGTTTTTAATCTTTGATAGGCTATAATAAAGGCTTTGCACTTTTTTTGTTTGTTAAAACAGCCTCGCTGGTATTACTTATCATTTATTTAGTGTTGTTTACACTGTTCCAAACAGAAAAAAATATATAAATAATAATAATAACCCTCCTTTTTATTGATATCCTTCTTATTGTTATTATTGCTATTATTATTATGATCATTATAATAATAAGTCATGTTGTTATCGTTAGTAGGCTTGGTATAGCAGCCTTGTTTAACCATTGAGCTGTAGGCCTAAGAGCGCTTCCTGTTTAGTCTTAATACCGTAACATACTTAGGCCTATATTTCAATACTTATATAGGCTACTGTATCAATCAATCATTTGTTCGTGTCATCACACAGCGTACAAGTCATTCATGATTTGAAATGCAATCAAGCATTTTTGTTTTAAAATAAAATAATAAAGTGACCCTTGAATAATTAGCTGTAAACAATAAATAAACCATTCCATTTCGGCAACTGTTTTTAGTCTTTGCTGTAATAAAGGCTTTACAAAAACAAATAAGTACAACAGACTCTCTGGTACGCTTATAATATATTTTGTGTTGTTTACATTGTTCCAAACGGTCAGACGATCTAACAGCACTTGTTTGGCAAACATACACAGCGCTGGCTCCATACCTTCGTTTTCTTGATCTCCAGTATTTTCCACAACTAGTCAAATGTGTTACACACATCTGACTTCCCCTTTACCTCCTGAGCAACCAGTAAACAAACATTCCCTCGTTTCAAGTTCGTCACGTCCTCTGCATCCATTTTGCTGTCGCATGTGTTACGGTGTTCAGAGTTTGTTATAACCAATTTATTGATGTGATTATGATATGCTATAGGTCAAGGCCTATTGGTCACGTGCATGGGATGCATATGTAGCAGTATAGCTTCCGTCCCTCTCCTCGCCCCTTCCTGGGCTCGAACCAGGGACCCTCTGCACACATCAATAACTGACACCCACGAAGCATCGTTACCCATCGCTCCACAAATGCCGCGGCCCTTGCAGAGCAAGGGGAACAACTACTTCAGGTCTCAGAGCGAGTGACGTCACCCGATTGAAACGCTATTAGCGCGCACCACCGCTAACTAGCTAGCCATTTCACATCGGTTACACTTACATTTGTCATGTAAAACAAGCAAGGGTTAAAGGGAATAGGGAATAATGTTTTTCCTAAACAAATGATAGATTTCAATAACAGAGCTGTTCAGTCAGAAATCGCTGTAAATATGTTGCAGCTTCAGCAACACGGACAGCGAGATAAACACTGTTGATGTTCTGTGATGGTCGCTGCAGCATGGAGGAGAGAAAGAGAACAGGTGCTAGTCACACAGTCACTGGCTGCCATTTTTTTTTTACACAGTGCAGCATGTCTGAGCCCGGCCCGCACAATCAATTTAATTGCGGTCGGACTCCGTCTAGTCATTTGTGTGTCTTAATTATTTAATCAAACAGTGGGATTAGGCCTCACGGGTGGCGCAGTGGCTAGCTGTACCACCAGCGCCCAGGCTCTGTCGCAGCCGGCCGCGACTGGGAGGTCCGTGGGGCGAGCACAATTGGCCAAGCGTTGTCCGGGTTAGGGAGGGTTTGGCCAGTAGGGATATCCTTGTCTCATCGCGCACCAGCGATTCCTGTGGCGGGCCGGGCGCAGTGCGCGCTAACCAAGGTCGCCAGGTGCACGGGGTCCTCTGACACATTGGTGCGGCTGGCTTCCGGGTTGGTTGCGCGCTGTGTTAAGAAGCAGTGCGGCTTGGTTGGGTTGTGTTTCGGAGGACGCGTGGCTTTCGACCTTCTCTCCCGAGCCCGTACGGGAGTTGTAGCGTTGAGACAAGATATTAACTACTAACCAATGGATACCACGAAATTGGGGAGAAAAAGGGGGGTAAAAATTCTAATTAAATAAATAAATAAAAAACAGTGTGATTAAAGCATCAGACAAGCTCAATGCATATAGTTGCTTTGATTAAAACACGTAGGATGTGTCTATATATTGAAAAATACACGTTTTGACATTTCTACCGATCGATTGGTTGAAAGAACAGACAACTCTCGGTCCACCAAGATATTTTTTAGTCGGGGACAGCCCTAGAAGATTAGATAAAGTTGAAAGGGAAAAAAGTATTTGCTAGGCTACAGACAAATTGATTGACCCTGGTCAAAAGTAGTGCACTATATGGGGAAGAGGGTGCCATTTGGGACACACATATATATACAGTGCATTTGGGAGGTATTCAGACCCCTTGACCTTTTCCACATTTTGTTATGTTACAGCCTTATTCTAAAATGGATTAAAGAGTTTTTTCCTCTAATCAATCTACGGACAATACCCTATAATGACAAAGCAAAAACACATTTTTAGAAATGTTTGCAATAAACTGAAATATCACATTTACATAAGTATTCAGACACTTACTCAGTACTTTGTTGAAGCCCCTTTGGCAGCGATTACAGCCTCAAGTCTTCTTGAGTTTGACACTACAAGCTTGGCACACCTGTATTTGGGGAGTTTCTCCCATTCTTCGCTGCAGGTCCTCTAAAACTGGTCCTCAGGTTGGATGGAGAGTGTCGTTGTACAGCTATTTTCAGGTCTCTCCAGAGATGTTCGATCGGGTTCAAGTCTGGGCTCTGGCTGGGCCACTCAAGGACAGAGACTTGTCCCAAAGCCACTCCTGCGTTTTCTTGGCTGTGTGCTTAGGGTCATCAATTGAATCGATTTTAGAATAAGGCTGTAACGTAACAAAATGTGGAAAAAGTGAAGGAGTCCGAATACTTTCCGAATGCACCTTATATATATATGTATAAAAGGATTTTCTAGGCTACTTCACCATCCATATTCTCCTTATCGTTTACTTTTGTCTCAGTGTCTGAATAGCTGGTGTGGTTGCAGACGTTTGCGTCTTGTGTAATGAGGATTGTCTTATTTTTAGGCCTCGGTCTGTTTTATTTAAAAGCTTTTCTGATGAAGTGCCTCATGACATCCTGCTTCACAATTCCACCGGCTCTTCTCAACGAGATTCCATCAGCCAGACACAGTCTGCAAATACACGCTCAGACATACTGGTAGCCACTTCTCTCTCTCTCTCTCTCTCTCTCTCTCTCTCTCTCTCTCTCTCTCTCTCTCTCTCTCTCTCTCTCTCTCTCTCTCTCTCTCTCTCTCTCTCTCTCTCTCTCTCTCTCTCTCCTCTTTTAAGGAAAATTTGTTTTTCTTCTCTGACTTTCTTTGCTGACTACTGTAGGTGTACCAATTAATTTACCTATGCAGTCTAGTAGCTCTCGCTCTCACTATTTCTCCAGTCTCTCTCTCTGCCTGTTTATCTGTCTCTCTCGCTCTCTCTTGTCTATGTTTGTCAGTCTCTCTTGCTTTCTCTCTCTCTCTCCCTTCGGTAGCTATGGCAATACCGTGTCAGACGTCAATTCCTCAAATGAGACAGTAATGTCCAATCCCATTCCTCCATCCCTCCTAGGGGTGAAGTGCAGATCAGGAGATAGAAAAGTCACACATCTTTTGGGGTCACACGTTTTCTTGAATATTTTAGGCTACGGCACTGAGGGGGACCAGGTGCCAGTGTGTGTGACAGTCTGTGTGTGACAGGAGGGAGAGAGAGAAAGAGAGTGAGAGAGAGAAAGAGGGAGAGAGTAGCCAAACCAACTCGCGCTAGTTATACAAACTTGTTGCTGCCATAGTTTATCAATCATACCATCTGGTAATGCCTGTATTGACTGCATCAAATTGTTGTAAAGAAGCTAACTAGCTACAATAGCCAGCTAAGTTAGCCAGCTAGCTACCTAAAGTAGGAAGGCAACACTGAAGCATGCATGAGAACACCAGCTGTTCCGGACGACTGTGTGATCACGCTCTCCGTAGCCGATGTGAGCAAGACCTTTAAACAGGTCAACATTCACAAGGCCGCAGACGGATTACCAGGATATGTACTCAGAGCATGTGCGGACCAACTGTCAAGTTTCTTCACTGACATTTTCAACCTCTCCCTGACCGAGTCTGTAATACCTACATGTTTCAAGCAGACCACCATAGTCCCCGTGTCAAAGAAAGCGAAGTGACTACCACCCCTTAGCACTCACATCGGTAGCCATGAAGTGTTTTGAAAGGCTAGTCATGGTTCACATCAACACCATAATCCCGGAAAGCCTAGACCCAATTTGCATACCGCCTCCACAGATTCACAGATGATGCAATCTCAATCGCACGCCACACTGCCCTTTCCCACCTGGACAAAAGGAAAACCTATGTGAGAATGCTGTTCATTGACTACAGCTCAGCTTTCAACACGATAGTGCCCACGAAGCTCATCACTAAGCTAAGGACACTGGGACTAAACATCTCCCTCTGCATCTGGATCCTGGACTTCCTGACGGGCTGCCCCCAGGTGGTAAGGGTAGGCAACAATATATCTGCCAAGCTGATCTTCAACACGGAGGCCCCTCAGGGGTGCGTGCTTAGTCCCTTCATGTACTCCCTGTTCACCCACGACTGCGTAGCCAAGCACAACTCCAACACCATCATTAAGGTTGCTGATGACACAACAGTGGTAGGCCTGATCACCGACAACGATGAGACAGCCTATAGGGAAGAGGTCAGAGACCTGGCAGTGTGGTGCCAGGACAACAACATCTCCCTCAATGTGAGCAAGACAAAGGAGATGATCATGGACTACAGGAAAAGGAGGGCCGAACATGCCCCCATTCACATCGACAGGGCTGAAATGGAGAGGGTAGTGAGTTTCAAGTTCCTTGGTCTTCAAATCACCAACAGACTATCATGGTTCAAACACACCAAGACAGTCGTGAAGAGAGCATGACAACCCCTTTTCCCCCTTAGGAGACTGTAAAGATCTGACATGAGTCCCCAGATCCTCAAAAAGTTCTACAGCTGCACCATCGAGAATATCCTGACCGGTTGCATCACCGCCTGGTTTGGCAACTGCTCGGCATCCGACTGCAAGGCGCTACAGAGGGTAGTGCGTACGGCCCAGTACATCACTGGGGCCAAGCTTCCTGACATCCAGGACCTATATACCAGGCGGTGTCAGAGGAAAGCCCAAAAAATTGTCAAAGACTCCAGTCACCCAAGTTATACACTGTTCTCTCTGCTACCGCATGGCAAGAGGTGCCGGAGCGCCAAGTCTAGGTCCAAAAGGCTCCTTAACAGCTTCTACCCACAAACCACAAGACTGCTGAACAATTAATCAAATGGCCACCCGGAATATTTACATTGACCCCCCTTTGTTTTTACACTGCTGCTACTCGCTGTTTATTATTTATGCCTAGTCACTTTACTCCTACCTCCATGTACAAATGACCTTGACTAACCTGTACCCAAGCACATTGACTCGGTACTGGTACCCCCTGTATATAGCCTCATTATTGTTATTTTATTTTGTTACTTTTAATTTTTTATTTAGCCAATATTTAGCCAATATTTTCATAACTCTATTTCTTGAACTGCAGTGTTGGTTAAGAGCTTGCAAATAAGCATTTCATGGTAGGTCTACACCTGTTGTATACGGCGTATGTGACAAATACAATTTGATTCGATTTGAATGAATTGAGTCTATTTTGCTGCGCTTCCCATCCTTGTCTACAGCAACTCTATTCATATGAAACAACAGCCTACCTTTCAGTTGATCATTGTAGCCTACTCCTTCTTATTTAGCCAACTTATTTCTGTCATTTTAATTCCATTTTGCATTGGCTGGAAATCTAACACTTCACTACACATGAAGCATCTGACTGTAGAGCTGCTTTGATTGACCGACAAAAACAAAAGATATTTGTAGGTTATGTAGCAATGTAATGGTTTGTCCTTGTAGGTTATGTAGCAATGTAATGGTTTATCCTTGTAGGTTATGTAGCAATGTAATGGTTTATCCTTGTAGGTTATGTAGCAATGTAATGGTTTATCCTTGTAGGTTATGTAGCAATGTAATGGTTTATCCTTGTAGGCTATGTAGCAATGTCATGGTTTATCCTTGTAGGCTATGTAGCAATGTCATGGTTTATCCTTGTAGGCTATGTAGCAATGTAATGGTTTATCCTTGTAGGTTATGTAGCAATGTAATGGTTTATTCTTGTAGGCTATGTAGCAATGTAATGGTTTATCCTTGTATGCTATGTAGCAATGTCAAATAGATTTTATGTGAATTTTAGACAAAGTAAAAAATAGGCCTTTCTTTCTCAAAAATGTATTATTTCCAAAGAAATAGAATACTAATGTCCGTCTGGATATTTGAATAACTGTACCCATCTCTAGTTGCTGGTGGTACGTTTCGCTCTCCGAGTTATTCATGATTGGATGGTTGGTCATTGTTAGCGTCCTCACTCTGGTTTAAATATGCGGCTAGCTGGTTGATGAATCTGTGTCCCTGTTGGTGGCATTGTGCCTGCTCACAATCAATGAGGAGCAGCCACACTCCAAAGCCCTCCATATGAACATGCCCTCCATCATGGAGAATCACATTGCTTCTGCATAATGTTCTCTCTCCAATACTGCTCTCTCTCTCTCTTTTATGTGGTTGTGTTTGGCCAGGTTTCATGTTAGAGTCTCCTAGCGGTGGACAAGGCTTTTCAGCTAAAGTAGCCAGCTAACTCAAGCATATTTATAGTGATGTGAAAACTAAAATGTTACTTCATGTCTTTTCCACTACATTTGATGAATACATCAACAATTGTATGATAAATCAACAAATACAATACATGTATTACAGGGACTATGTTCAGAAGACGACTTTAAAACAATATAGACATTGTCTAAAAAAACATTGAGAGCTTCAGTCAGTGGAGACTAGGGAGAATGAGGAGTCAGTGCAGAGAGAGAGAAGAGAAGATGGAGAGGAGGGGAGAGGAGGATAGGATGAGTGGAGATGAGGAGAGGAGAGCAGGGGAGGGGAGATAGCAGGGAGAGGAGGAGAGAGGAGTATGATAGGAGAGGAGGGACAATAGCAGGGAGAGGATGGGAGAGGAGGGGAGGAAGAGAGGAGGTTAGGATGAAAGGAGAGGTGAAGAAGAAGAGAGGAGAGGAGAGGAGATAGCAGAGGAGAGGAGATGTTAGAGAAAGTAGAGGGTAGGAGAGGAGATGAGATTGCAGTGGAGAGGAGGAGGAGAAGGCAGAAAGAGGAGAGGGGAGGAGAAGAAAGGGGAGGGAAGGAGAGGAGAAGGCATAGAGGAGAGGATATGAGAGGAGGAGTGGAGAGGAGATGGCAGAGAGAGGAGAGGAGATGGCAGAGAGAGGAGAGGGAAGGGGATGTGATGGCAGAGAGGTGGTGACAGAGGAACCCAATCAGACCAGAAAGCAAGGCAGCACTATTCCTGGGAGGCTGTTTTCCTCAACATGGATTGATGTGAGTGGACAGTAAACCCTGGGGCTGCTGGAACACTGTGACACTCTGCACCACACTGTCTCTGGTGTCTCTCTCTCTATGTGCTCCCAGAGTCCCCCATGCCATCCAGAGCCATCCCAGTCGGGTGGATCTAACATCACAACCACCTAACCACAGCCCAGCCCTAGCTTGGCCTCACAGGACTCTGCCTGTCCTACCTGGGATGGTAGTCACTATATAGCCATGCTAGAATGAACAGCGGTGGCAGGAACATCAGAACTAATGAACTAGACTAGTGGAAGAGTCATTTGTTGTTTTCTTGACCGGGTTTTGGGGTTTTAGGCTTTCTGTTGTTAGAAAGCACCTGAACTTTTCGCCAGATGATGATGAATAACCTTAAAATGTTCCCAAATGGCACCCTATTCAGAAGTAGTGCACTAATGTAGAGAATAGGGTGGTATTTGGAACGTTGGCTTTGTCTACCTATTGTAAGGATGACATCTCTATTAAGGGTTAAATGGAGAAGATGACTGTGACCAGAGGAATTGCACATTACATGTTTACCAGTGTCAAAATCAAGCATGAACCCTTAAACATGACCACAACAATGCAGGATAATCATTTCTCTAAATCACTGATCCGTATTGTTTGTGTGACTGTGAAAGCCAGTCGTCATTGACCTACCCACACCAGGAAAGAGACCATGTTCTCCCCTCAGGGTGGTTTGACATCAGTTATGAGACCTGTCCTGTTCCCCTCAGGGTGTTTTGACATCAGTTATGAGACCTGTCCTGTTCCCCTCAGGGTGGTTTGACATCAGTTATGAGACCTGTCCTGTTCCCGTCAGGTTGTTTTGACATCAGTTATGAGACCTGTCCAGTTCCCCTCAGGGTGTTTTGACATCAGTTATGAGACCTGTCCTGTTCCCCTCAGGGTGTTTTGACATCAGTCATAAGACCTGTCCTGTTCCCCTCAGGGTGTTTTGACATCAGTTATGAGACCTGTCCAGTTCCCCTC
The DNA here is from genome assembly GCF_029448725.1 of Salvelinus fontinalis. Taxonomy (NCBI): domain Eukaryota; kingdom Metazoa; phylum Chordata; class Actinopteri; order Salmoniformes; family Salmonidae; genus Salvelinus; species Salvelinus fontinalis. The sequence goes on from NC_074686.1 coordinate 31,515,231, forward strand.
AGGGTGTTTTGACATCAGTTATGAGACCTGTCCTGTTCCCCTCAGGGTGGTTTGACATCAGTTATGAGACCTGTCCAGTTCCCCTCAGGGTGTTTTGACATCAGTTATGAGACCTGTCCTGTTCCCCTCAGGGTGTTTTGACATCAGTTATGAGACCTGTCCTGTTCCCCTCAGGGTGTTTTGACATCAGTTATGAGACCTGTCCAGTTCCCCTCAGGGTGTTTTGACATCAGTTATGAGACCTGTCCTGTTCCCCTCAGGGTGTTTTGACATCAGTTATAAGACCTGTCCTGTTCCCCTCAGGGTGTTTTGACATCAGTTATGAGACCTGTCCTGTTCCCCTCAGGGTGTTTTGACATCAGTTATGAGAGCTGTCCTGTTCCCCTCAGGGTGTTTTGACATCAGTTATGAGACCTGTCCTGTTCCCCTCAGGGTGTTTTGACATCAGTTATGAGACCTGTCCTGTTCCCCTCAGGGTGTTTTGACATCAGTTATGAGACCTGTCCTGTTCCCCTCAGGGTGTTTTGACATCAGTTATGAGACCTGTCCAGTTCCCCTCAGGTTGTTTTGACATCAGTTATGAGACCTGTCCTGTTCCCCTCAGGGTGTTTTGACATCAGTTATGAGACCTGTCCTGTTCCCCTCAGGGTGTTTTGACATCAGTTATGAGACCTGTCCTGTTCCCCTCAGGGTGTTTTGACATCAGTTATGAGACCTGTCCTGTTCCCCTCAGGGTGTTATCCTCTGTCTGTATGGTATAAATGAGTTATCCTCTGTGTGTATGGTATAAATGAGTTATCCTCTGTATGTATGGTATACATGAGTTACCCTCTGTCTGTATGGTATAAATGAGTTATCCTCTGTGTGCATGGTATAAATGAGTTATCCTCTGTATGTATGGTATAAATGAGTTATCCTCTGTCTGTATGGTATAAATGAGTTATCCTCTGTGTGTATGATATAAATGAGTTGTCCTCTGTCTGTATGGTATAAATGAGTTACCCTCTGTGTGTATGGTATAAATGAGTTATCCTCTGTCTGTATGATATAAATGAGTTATCCTCTGTGTGTATTGTATAAATGAGTTATCCTCTGTGTGTATGGTATAAATGAGTTATCCTCTGTGTGTATGGTATAAATGAGTTATCCTCTGTGTGTATGGTATAAATGAGTTATCCTCTGTCTGTATGGTATAAATGAGTTATCCTCTGGCTGTATGGTATAAATGAGTTATCCTCTGTCTGTATGGTATAAATGAGTTATCCTCTGTCTGTATGGTATAAATGAGTTATCCTCTGTGTGTATGGTATAAATGAGTTACCCTCTGTTTGTATGGTATAAATGAGTTATCCTTTGTGTGTATGGTATAAATGAGTTATCCTCTGTTTGTAGGATATAAGTGTATAAGCGTAGATGAGAGATTCATTGTAGGGACCCTAAGTAACCAGCTCCTAGCTTCTCTCTCTCTTCCTGACAGTTATCTCGGCATTGATACATGACTTTGGTCAAGACAGGTTATTACTTACACTACCATCGGCTTCTGCCAAGAGATCCTATTTTCTAGACTATGGTTGTGTCCCAAATGGCACCCTCTTCAGTTTTGTAGTGCACTACTTTGACCAAGGCCCATAAGGCTCTGGTCAAAGTAGTGTGCTACATAGGGAATAGGGTGCCGTTTGAGACACAGATGCAGCCTCTCCCTCCTTTGAAGATGCCTGTGCCTCTCCCATTTCTACCTCATTATGCTGTCTGCTAGGACAGAGGCCAGCATTAAGCATCCGAGGTGAAGGGAGGAAAATATGTTTGGGGCGCGGAGGAATATATACATAAAACGGATTGTGATCACAGAGATCAATCAGTCAACTCCCACATAGAGCAAGCTTTGTATCTCAGCTAAACATGATCTGCTTTAATGATGATACACTGTTGCCTGGCACTTTCTTCTTCATGTTTATAGAAGGGGTGTGTGTGTGTGTGTGTGTGTGTGTGTGTGTGTGTGTGTGTGTGTGTGTGTGTGTGTGTGTGTGTGTGTGTGTGTGTGTGTGTGTGTGTGTGTATGTGTGTGTATGTGTGTGTGTGTGTGTGTGTGTGTGTGTGTGTGTGTGTGTGTGTGTGTGTGTGTGTGTGTGTGTGTGTGTGTGTGTGTGTGTGTGTGTGTGTGTGTGTGTGTGTGTGTGTGTGTGTGTGTGTGTGTGTGTGTGTGACTGTGAAGCCTGCTAAGGGGAGGACGGCTTATAATAATGGCCAGAACGGAGCAAATGGAATGGCATCAAACACCTGGACACCATGGAAACCATGTGTTTGATGTATTTCATACCATTCCACTGATTCCACTCTGTTCCCTAACAGCCAGAGAGAATGTCTGAAGTAATGGCTGTCATTCATCACCCAGGGTCTTCCTGGACAGAGGGCACTGTGAGTGGCGGGAGGGCGGACAGCTCAGTAGCGTGAGCGCATTCATTTACACAGCATTTGGTGACAGACACAATTTATAAATGCAGTTCAGACAGACAACAACACACACCCATGGAACAGGACAGGTCTCATAACTGATGTCAAAACACCCCGAGGGGAACTGGACAGGTCTCATAACTGATGTCAAAACACCCCGAGGGGAACAGGACAGGTCTCATAACTGATGTCAAAACACCCTGAGGGGAACAGGACAGGTCTCATAACTGATGTCAAAACACCCTGAGGGGAACAGGACAGGTCTCATAACTGATGTCAAAACACCCTGAGGGGAACAGGACAGGTCTCATAACTGATGTCAAAACACCCTGAGGGGAACAGGACAGGTCTCATAACTGATGTCAAAACACCCTGAGGGGAACAGGACAGGTCTCATAACTGATGTCAAAACAACCTGAGGGGAACAGGACAGGTCTCATGACTGATGTCAAAACACCCTGAGGGGCAAAACACACACAGAGGATAACTCATTTATACCATACACACAGAGGATAACTAATTTATACCATACACACAGAGGATAACTCATTTATACCATACACACAGAGGATAACTCATGTATACCATACACACAGAGGATAACTCATTTATACCATACACACAGAGGATAACTCATTTATACCATACACACAGAGGGTAACTCATTTGTACCATACACACAGAGGATAACTAATTTATACCATACACACAGAGGATAACTCATTTATACCATACATACAGAGGGTAACTCATTTATACCATACACACAGAGGATAACTAATTTATACCATACACACAGAGGATAACTCATTTATACCATACACACAGAGGGTAACTCATTTATACCATACAAACAGAGGATAACTCATTTATACCATACACACAGAGGATAACTCATTTATACCATACACACAGAGGATAACTCATTTATACCATACACACAGAGGATAACTCATGTATACATTACACACAGAGGATAAATTAGCTGTCTGTATTGCTTTGGCATATCCCATTTTAGGGAAAGGGTGGGTTTCTGTATACATCTGTATAAAGATTTGTATACTTTTGTGTGAGTCAATTTGGAGACTTTAGTTAGTTACTGCAATCCTAACTTGATTTGTACACAGTAGCAGGGAATACTGTATTAAGATACTGGTCCTGTGGATGGACATACTGTATCAGGATACTGGTCCTGTGACTGGACATACTGTATCAGGTTACTGGTCCTGTGACTGGACATACTGTATCAGGTTACTGGTCCTGTGACTGGACATACTGTATCAGGTTACTGGTCCTGTGACTGGACATACTGTATTAAGATACTGGTCCTGTGGATGGACATACTGTATCAGGATACTGGTCCTGTGACTGGACATACTGTATCAGGTTACTGGTCCTGTGACTGGACATACTGTATCAGGTTACTGGTCCTGTGACTGGACATACTGTATCAGGTTACTGGTCCTGTGACTGGACATACTGTATCAGGTTACTGGTCCTGTGACTGGACATACTGTATCAGGTTACTGGTCCTGTGACTGGACATACTGTATCAGGTTACTGGTCCTGTGACTGGACATACTGTATCAGGTTACTGGTCCTGTGACTGGACATACTGTATCCGGTTACTGGTCCTGTGACTGGACATACTGTATCAAGATACTGGTCCTGTGACTGGACATACTGTATCAAGATACTGGTCCTGTGACTGGACAAACTATATCAAGATACTGGTCCTGTGACTGGACATACTGTATCAGGTTACTGGTCCTGTGACTGGACATACTGTATCAGGTTACTGGTCCTGTGACTGGACATACTGTATCAGGTTACTGGTCCTGTGACTGGACATACTGTATCAGGTTACTGGTCCTGTGACTGGACATACTGTATCAGGTTACTGGTCCTGTGACTGGACATACTGTATCAGGTTACTGGTCCTGTGACTGGACATACTGTATCAGGTTACTGGTCCTGTGACTGGACATACTGTATCAGGTTACTGGTCCTGTGACTGGACATACTGTATCCGGTTACTGGTCCTGTGACTGGACATACTGTATCAAGATACTGGTCCTGTGACTGGACATACTGTATCAAGATACTGGTCCTGTGACTGGACATACTATATCAAGATACTGGTCCTGTGACTGGACATACTGTATCAGGTTACTGGTCCTGTGACTGGACATACTGTATCAGGTTACTGGTCCTGTGACTGGACATACTGTATCAGGTTACTGGTCCTGTGACTGGACATACTGTATCAGGTTACTGGTCCTGTGACTGGACATACTGTATCCGGTTACTGGTCCTGTGACTGG
>NC_074686.1:31525005-31547505 GCF_029448725.1 Salvelinus fontinalis
GTGATGTTGTGATGCTGTGATATTGTGATGTTGTGATGCTATGATGCTGTGATATTGTGATGTTGTGATGCTGTGATGCTGTGATGCTGTGATGTTGTGATGTTGTGATGCTGTGATGTTGTGATGCTGTGATGTTGTGATGCTGTGATGTTGTGATGCTGTGATGTTGTGATGCTGTGATGTTGTGATGCTGTGATGTTGAGATGCTGTGATATTGTGATGTTGTGATGCTGTGATGCTGTGATATTGTGATGTTGTGATGCTGTGATGCTGTGATGCTGTGATGTTGTGATGTTGTGATGCTGTGATGTTGTGATGCTGTGATGCTGTGATGTTGCGATGCTGTGATGCTGTGATATTGTGATGTTGTGATGCTGTGATGTTGCGATGCTGTGATGTTGTGAGGTTGTGCATGTTATTAGCTAGCGGACAGCCTGTGTGTCGAGAGCAGACTGTGTGTGATACAGTGCTCTCCATCAAGGCTTACCACACACACACAGAAACTCACACACACAGGTTTCTTATTTGAGTGCAGTAATTTGGTTTAAATGGCGACAGGTGCAGCTGCTGCAGTTTCCACTGCTAGGCATTTCATCATGGTTAGCACCCTCTGATTATCTCTTGTTGTTATCGCAATATCACACACACATGCACCTGGACATTGTATGGAGTGAGCTTCCAGATTCAATGCCACAGAAATTGTTTGTCTTTGTTGTGCCATTGTGTTGAATAAGATTGTATGGACATTGTGTTCTTACTGAGAGAAGGGAGAAACATTCTAATATTACATCATCTCCAGTTCATCTCCAGTTCATTGCAGTCTAACACATTGTATTAATATCTTGATTTCACCAATGCTTTGTATGACATATATGGTTGTTATGGTGACCATGGATGTCTCACAGCACGAATACTGTAGGTCATTCTAAATACAATATTCTGAATGGAAATGTTGTTCCAGTGTTTAATCCTGAAGGTCATTCAGACATTAGGGTGGACATGATGAGGCCTATAGAATTTTCATCAACATCGGGCTGTGTCTGAAATGGTACCCTGTTCCCTATAAGGGTTATTACCAGATCACTATGGGTTATTTAAGAGCAGCTCTTTTGACCAGATCACTATGGGTTATTTAAGAGCAGACCTTTTGACCAGATCACTATGGGTTATTTAAGAGCAGCTCTTTTGACCAGATCACTATGGGTTACTTAAGAGCAGCTCTTTTGACCAGATCACTATGGGTTATTTAAGAGCAGACCTTTTGACCAGATCACTATGGGTTATTTAAGAGCAGCTCTTTTGACCAGATCACTATGGGTTATTTAAGAGCAGCTCTTTTGACCAGATCACTATGGGTTATTTAAGAGCAGACCTTTTGACCAGATCACTATGGGTTATTTAAGAGCAGACCTTTTGTCCAGATCACTATGGGTTATTTAAGAGCAGACCTTTTGACCCGAGCACTATGGGTTATTTAAGAGCAGACCTTTTGACCAGATCACTATGGGTTATTTAAGAGCAGACCTTTTGTCCAGAGCACTATGGGTTATTTAAGAGCATCCCTTTTGACCAGATCACTATGGGTTATTTAAGAGCAGCCCTTTTGTCCAGATCAATATGGGTTATTTAAGAGCAGCCCTTTTGTCCAGATCAATATGGGTTATTTAAGAGCAGCCCTTTTGTCCAGATCAATATGGGTTATTTAAGAGCAGCTCTTTTGACCAGATCACTATGGGTTATTTAAGAGCAGACCTTTTGTCCAGATCACTATGGGTTATTTAAGAGCAGCTCTTTTGACCAGATCACTATGGGTTATTTAAGAGCAGCTCTTTTGACCAGATCACTATGGGTTATTTAAGAGCAGACCTTTTGTCCAGATCACTATGGGTTATTTAAGAGCAGACCTTTTGACCAGATCACTATGGGTTATTTAAGAGCAGACCTTTTGACCAGATCACTATGGGTTATTTAAGAGCAGACCTTTTGACCAGATCACTATGGGTTATTTAAGAGCAGCTCTTTTGTCCAGAGCACTATGGGTTATTTAAGAGCAGCTCTTGCCTAGGCATTTGTTTTAGTACTGCTGTCCTTTGAATTATCTTTCCATCCACAGTCATGTACAGTAGGTGATCTTGATGTCCTCTCACCATATTCTCATCAGCTCCCCATGGTGGCAGTAGTATGCTATGGGGTTAGCACCGGCCATCTTCTGCAGTACTTAGCTACTCTGTTCAGGGTTAACACCGGCTGTCTTCGGCAGTACATAGCTACTTTGTTCAGGGTTAGCACCGGCCGTCTTCGGCAGTACTTAGCTACTCTGTTCAGGGTTAACACCGGCTGTCTTCGGCAGTACATAGCTACTTTGTTCAGGGTTAGCACCGGCCGTCTTCGGCAGTACTTAGCTACTCTGTTCAGGGTTAACACCGGCTGTCTTCGGCAGTACATAGCTACATTGTTCAGGGTTAACACCGGCCGCCTTCGGCAGTACTTACCTACTTTGTTCAGGGTTAGCACCAGCCGTCTTTGGCAGTACTTAGCTACTTCGTTCAGGGTTAACACCGGCCGTCTTTGGCAGTACTTAGCTACTTTGTTCAGGGTTAGCACTGTGGTCAGTGTCTCGAGAGTGTTCGTGGACTGCCTCTGTGTCTGAGCCCAAACAAGGGGCAGTGACGGGGGACTGGGTCTGGCCTGGCCTTCTCCTTCTCTTCTATTCTCATCTCCCCTTCTCTCTCCATCACTCCATCCACCATTAACCCCTAAACATCTCCGCTGTCTGAATAGTTTCTGATGAATGCTTCTGTGATTATGTCTCCCAATCACATGCTAAATATACAGTAGCTGTCAAAAACCAAGCTCTACCAAGCTCCACCAAGCTCCCGGCCCGGCCATCTCCTTTATTTACTGCTCAAAGCGGTGCTGTGTGGGTTGCTGTGGCAACCTGGCGCGGGTCAAAGCACCGCCAGTAAGCCAGATTGTGTGGCTGTATGTTCGACAGAAGTAGAGGGAGAGAGAGAATGAGAGAGCGAAAGAAAGAGGGAAAGTGGACTGGCCTGCATGTGTTCGACAGCGCAAAAAGAAGCCTAACCCCCTCCCCCATCTCTCTCTCTCTTTCCCTCCCTCTCTGGTGGAGAAAATAGCCCCGGCATAGTGCTGGTTGGCCACCACTTTGTGACCGTTGAATGGGAGGCTTTTGGCTGTGATTGGACCAGGGTGAGGAATAATGGCTGGGGGTGTAGAGTGAGGTCACGTGTCTCGTTCTCGGGGCTACGAATAAGTATTTCATCACAGACCTCACTGGAATGTACTGTATGTCTGTTTCATCCGATCTCCTACATTTACATTTACATTTAAGTCATTTAGCAGACGCTCTTATCCAGAGCGACTTACAAATTGGTGCATTCACCTAGACCTATAGTGTTTGAAGAAAAACTATAACTAGCATGCTGTTTACATCTGAAGGATTCACAGGGAAGGATGATGAAGAAGGCGAGGAACAGGAGTAGTAACAGGAGGCTGTAGGAGAAGCCCTGTTTGATCACAGATCAACCCCCCCCCCCCCCCCTTCACTCTGTAGAGGAGAAGCCCTGTTTGATCACAGATCAAACCCCCCCCCCCTCCACTCTGTAGAGGAGAAGCCCTGTTTGATCACAGATCAACCCCCCCCTCCACTCTGTAGAGGAGAAGCCCTGTTTGATCACAGATCAACCCCCCCCCCCCTCCACTCTGTAGAGGAGAAGCCCTGTTTGATCACAGATCAACCCCCCCCCCCTCCACTCTGTAGAGGAGAAGCCCTGTTTGATCACAGATCAACCCCCCCTACCCCCCTCCACTCTGTAGAGGAGAAGCCCTGTTTGATCACAGATCACCCCCCCCCCCCCTCCACTCTGTAGAGGAGAAGCCCTGTTTGATCACAGATCAATCCCCCCCCCTCCACTCTGTAGAGGAGAAGCCCTGTTTGATCACAGATCAACCCCCCCCCCTCCACTCTGTAGAGGAGAAGCCCTGTTTGATCACAGATCAACCCCCCCCCCCCTCCACTCTGTAGAGGAGAAGCCCTGTTTGATCACAGATCAACCCCCCCCCCCCCCTCCACTCTGTAGAGGAGAAGCCCTGTTTGATCACAGATCAAACCCCCCCCCCCCCCCTCCACTCTGTAGAGGAGAAGCCCTGTTTGATCACAGATCAACCCCCCCCCCCTCCACTCTGTAGAGGAGAAGCCCTGTTTGATCGCAGATCAACCCCCCCCCTCCACTCTGTAGAGGAGAAGCCCTGTTTGATCACAGATCAACCCCCCCCCCCCTCCACTCTGTTCTTTGAATCTACAGTATGAGAATGTGTTCTAATGCATTCCTTAATGATGTACAGAATGATTTACAGTTATGATAAGGCAAGCAAGGCCTCGGACGGCCATATTCATATTCAATCAATGATGGCATTTGTTCTGGAATTGAATGATGTATCCTCTAGTTGTTGTCATGGACACCTAAGGGAAATAATCTGTGTTAACGTCATCTATTACTCCGTAAGTAGGGTTTGTGTTTCAACAACACCTCTTTCCCTGTGGCACTGTAACTAACCGAACAGCTAATCTGCTGTAGTTTGGCTGCTGGTTGTGAGCAATTTTGTGTTTGTATTTATTATGGATCCCCGTTAGCGGCTACCGAGGCCGGGGTACTACTCTTCATGGGGTCCAGCACAAATTAAGGCAGTCTACATTATAATACAATTATTAAACATTAAAATATATATTTCAACATATTTCACAATACATTTAGTGTGTTTCCTTCGTCCACTACTCTACTACAACACACTATCCGGGTGTGCGTGTGTGAATAGTGTGTATGTTATATGTGTTTGTATGTGTGTGTTTGTACCTGTGTGTGTGACTCTTCACAGTCCTCGCTGTTCCATAAGGTGTATTTTTATCCGTTGACCAGGAATGTTCTCTTCATAAGTGTGTGAATTGGACAATTTTCCTGTCAAAATGTAACAAGTACTTTTGGGTGTCACTCCACTAAACTTGCATCTCTGAAGTAAAGATCTACTGACTCTGGGTACCTTTCGTCCCCAGACAAATGTGGTAACAACCTGATTGATTGACGTAAAACAAAACTTTGATAAAAACAATGGGATAGATTGAAATAGATAAAGGAATTTGGGTAAACTGTTCATTTTTACAGCATTACAGCATCCTTCCTATAAGTGACAGTGGTAAGCTATCCCATCTCTGAAAATCAGATTTGATTTGCGTAAGGAGGGGAGCAATGTTTGCAGAGAGCATGTAAAAGAGCATGTAATGAACGAGTTACGTTCACTCCAAGGTATTTGAAACGTGAGCGGCTAAGCTGAAAAGGCAAGTCTGTTTGCTGGAGTGTAGCGCTGCTGGATTGATTGGGAAGCACTCACATATCTGGAGATTCAGCTTGTAACCAGATAATGGGACAAAGTTCTCCAGAACAAAAAAGATAGAAGGTAAACAGATTACAGGGTTATTTACATTTTGTTTGTTACAGAGTAACAAATCATCTGCATATAATGATAACATATGTTCAACTCCTTCCCATGTTACACCTTGGAAAGAGGAGAATGCCCTTAAAGCTATTGAAAGGGGCTCAATAACAATGGCAAATAATAAAGGGGACAGTGGGCAGCCTTGGCGTGTCCCAGGTTCCAGGGCAAAATAATCAGAACGGTTGTCATTGTTACAGACACTGTCCTGGGGAGATGTATTCAAGAGACAAATCCAAAAACAGCAAATTACCACCTCAGGGGAGTTGGAGAATTGTTTAGAATAAATTATGTTAAACAGCGTCCGAATATATATTTTTTATATCTGTTCTTTATGTAGCCGGTTTGTTCCTGTGATATGATTCCTGGTAAGACTACTTCCAGACGCCTCTCTAACCACCTTCGCCAGCACCTTTACATCCACATTAAGGAGGTTTAGGGGCCTAAAATGTTGTAGTTGGGTAAGTTTCCTGAACATGTTGTCTGAACATGTATGAATGATCAATGGGGCATAATAAAGGCGTGAAAAGTCCTAAATAACGTTATATGGATGAAAAAAGGAAAAAAGAAAAGCCTGGAATTGTAGCCATGCATTACTATGCTAGCCATCCCAAACATGTAGTTTAAATAACAATTACACAAAACAGTATTAGTCATTTTTATCAGAGTTCAATACTGTTTCTGCAGAGTAGAAAAGGAATGGCAGCAGGGGGAAAAAGGCCCTGCAATAAAAATCAAAACATGCCTTCGACTTGGAGGGTAGGCTAGGTTAAGCTTGCTACCTGGCAAAAGAGTAGGTCATAGATTCAAGATATGGCTCAGAAGTGACTCTCGAACCAACACTGAGCGTCCTCGTGGAAGTCGAACTGTAGCTTCCCCCCGTCATGTTCAATGTGGAGACGAGCAGGGAAGCAGAGTGAGAATTGAACTTTTATCTGAGGTTGCATTTCACGTTGAGGAATTTAGCTCTTTTTTTGGCGACAGTCGAGCTGAGGTCAGGAAATATGAACACCTTGAGTCCGCAGAAGTGTAGCTGGTCTCTGCCCTTCCTCTTGAGGATGCACTACTTGTCACGGTAGTAGTGAAAGCAGACGATAAACACTCTAGGCTTGGAGTTGTCAGCTGCGCCCACTAGGGAGGGGCCAATGCGGGGGGCTCTGTCCAGCTTCGGGGGTGATGGAACGATGGCTGGACCCAGCACCTCCGCGAAGAAGTCGGAAATGAACTAATGTAAAAAGCCGTCCCCTCCTTCAAGTTTCTCTGGTATACCAACAACTGGAAGATTGCAACAGCGAGAAGTGGATTCCAGGTCATCGGTCTTTGTCAATCAGCTTTTGGTTTTCGGAGCTCAGACGGGAGACCGTTTTCTGAAGTGCTACTATGTGGTCACTGTAGTCACACAGGTCATGTTCAAAGCCATCAAGCCGGCGGCCTTGTTCATCTGCAGCGGCTCGGATACCATCCAGGACGGTGGAGAAGGCGGCCAGAGCAGCATCGATGGCGGCCAGAGGCCAGAGCAGCATCCATGGCGGCCAGAGGCCAGAGCAGCATCCATGGCGGCCAGAGGCCAGAGCAGCATCCATGGCGGCCAGAGGCCAGAGCAGCATCCATGGCAGTTTTGAGCTGTGACAAGGATAGTTGTCATTTACGAGATTAGAACCACACAGAGGTTCTGAAGATCTGTGGAGAGTGTGACCACATGACTCTCCGTAACGGTTGGACTGGAGTCGACGCCATTACCATTCACGTTTGCCATCATGATTGAAAATTAGTTACAGGTCTTCTGCTCCTCAGATCATGTGACATTTGAATCAAAAAGGTAACTTACGAACTCATCAATCAAATCCGATATGTAAGAAAGTGTAATGCAAACAGACAATTGGGCTAAATGGACTAATGCGCCTCATCCACAAGCTTCTTCTCCATTCACATGCTAAACCGGAAGCCTACGTGTACATTTAAGGGATAGCCGTGCTGCCCTGTTCTGGGCGAGTTGTAATTTTCCCAATTCCCTCTTTGTGGCAGCTGACCACACAACTGGGCAGTAGTCCAGGTGCAACAAAACTAGGGCATGTAGGACCTACCTTGTTGATAATGTTGTTAAGAAGGCAGAGCAGGGCTTTATTATTGACAGACCTCTCCCCATCTTAGCTACTGCGTCAATATGTTTTGACCATAGCAGTTTAATATGACTGCAATCCCGTTAACGGGATGATATGACAACAGCCAGTGAAAGTGCAGGGCGCCAAATTCAAACAACAGAAATCTCATAATTAATATTCCTCAAACATACATGTATCTTATACCATTTTAAAGGTAATCTTGTTGTTAATCGCACCAAAGTGTCCGATTTCAAATAGGCTTTACAGCGAAAACACCACAAACGATTATGTTAGGTCACTGCAAAATCACAGAAAAACACAGTCATTTTTCCAGCCAAAGACATGAGTCACAAAAAGCAGAAATAGAGATAAAATCAATCACTAACCTTTGATGATCTTCATCAGATGACACTCATAGGACTTCATGTTACACAATACATATATGTTTTGTTCGTTAAAGCTCATATTTAAATCCAAAAACCTCAGTTTACATTGGCGCCATGTTCAGAAATGCCTCCAAAATATCCGGAGAAATTGCAGAGAATAACATAAATAAATACTCATCATAAACTTTGATGAAAGATACATGTTTTACATAGAATTAAAGATGCACTTGTTCTTAATGCAACACTGTGTCAGATTTCAAAAAGCTTTACAGCAAAAGCACAATATTCAATAATCTGAGAACAGCGTTCAGCCACAAAAGGAAGCCATACAGTTACCCGCCAAATTGTGCATTCAACAAAACTCATAAAAAGCATTATAAATCTTCACTTACCTTTGATGATTTTTTCGCAATGCACTCCCAGGACTCCCACTTCCACAAGAAATTATTGTTTTGTTCGGTAATGTCCATCAGTTATGTCCAAATAGCTATTTTTGTTAGCGTGTTTGGTAAACAAATCCAAAATCAGGAAGCGCGTTCACTAAAAGCAGACGAAATGTCAAAAAGTTCCGTAACAGTCAGTAGAAACATGTCAAACGATGTATTGAATCAATCTTTAGAATGTTTTTAACATAAATCTTCAATAAAGTTCCAACCGGAGAATTACATTGACTTCAGATGTGCGATGGAACAGAGCTCCCTTTCATGTGAACGCGCATGGTCAGAGCATGGCCAGGTCATGGTAGACCTGACTATTTCCTGTCTCCTTCGGCCCCACTTCACAGTAGAGGCATCAGACAAGGTTCTACAGACTGTTGACATCTAGTGGAAGCCATAGGAAGTGCAAACGCATCCATATCCCACTGTGTGTTCAATAGGGGCTGTGTTGAAAATCAACCAACCTCAGAATTCCCACTTCCTGTTTGGATTTCTTCTCAGGTTTTTGCCTGCCATATGAGTTCTGTTATACTCACAGACATCATTCAAACAGTTTTTGAAACTTCAGAGTGTTTCCTATCCAATACGAACAATACTATGCATATATTAGCAACTGGGACTGAGGAGCAGGCAGTTTACTATGTGCACCTTTCATCCAAGCTACTCAATACTGCCCCTGCAGCCATAAGAAGTTAAAATCCAGGGTTACTCGAAGCCATTTTCTCTCCTCCTTTGGTTGAGGTTTAGGGTTTAGTGAATGATTTGTCCCAAATACAATGCTTTTAGTTTTTGAAATATTTAGGACTAACTTATATCTTGCTACCCATTCTGAAACTGACTGCAGCTCTTTGTTTAGTGTTACTACAGCTACTTCTCACTGCAGTAGCTGACATGTATACTGTTGAGTCATCTGCATACATAGACAAATGGGCTTTATTCAGAGCCAGTGGTAGATCATTAGTAAAGATTGACAAAAGTAAGGGGCCTAGACAGCTGCCCTGGGGAATGCATGATTCTTCCTGGATTATATTGGAGAACCATTACCATTAAAGAATGCCCTCTGTGTATAGCAGGTGGTGTAAAGCCATAACATATATGTTTTTCCAGCAGCAGACTATGATCAATAATGTAAAAAGCCGCACTGATGGCGGACTGAAGATGGTGGACTGAACGTAGTTATGTAGAGCACCTCAAGATAAAAACGTAATATTCAATATCGGTAAATTGGACTAAATATTAGCCCTACACAATCTGGAGGATGATAACCTTCAATCTGGATAACAACACAAAACAAATCTTAAGACTAGAGAAATTTATTGACAAATATTACGAAAACAAGCAACATCCAAACATCACGGAGAGTAAGACAGGGGAACCTATTTCAAAACGAAAACGTGACTCTTCTACAGACACAGACGATTTCATATTTTCACCACTGGAAATGGTAAAGGTCGAAACCGATCTGTTAGAATCAATAAATGACAAACTGGGTATACTTGAATTAGTCAGTAAGGATATAAAAGAGTTGAAGGCAAGCCTCGAGATGAGGGATGAAAAAGCTGCGACATTGGAGACTGATACAAACAAGCTAAAAGGGACAGTCAATCAGATTGAAACCAAAGTTAATGAACTTAAAAAGGAGAACACCGTTCTGAGAGAAGCCTTACTTGACATACAGGCTAGATCCATGAGAGAGAACATAGTACTTACAGGTATCCAAGAGAAAGAAGGAGAAGTTCCTGAATCTGTAGTTAGAGAGTTCCTCCTTACAGCGCTTCAGATTCCATGCAAAGCTATCAACAAAATCCAACTCGAATGTGTACACCGCTTCGGAAAGAGAGGGCAGAGGTATGAACGCCCAATCATTGCCAAATTTGCTTAATTCAAAAATAAAATAATGGTTTAAAGCCTGGGTAAAAGACTTGCTGGGACCCAAATTGGCATGAATGACCAGTTCCCGAAGGAAATTGCAGAACGGTGTGAAGTTCTGTATCCAATTTTCAAGGAAAATAGATTAAAAGGGAAACGAGTAGCTCTCGTCGTCGATAAACTATATATTGATAAACAGTTGTTCAAAGACACAAAGACTACTCCATGGTTGCAAAGTTCTTATAGGTGAGGAAAATGATGAAACACAATTCTAGCCCGGTTATGGATTGTAATAATACAACAAAAAATATAGCTTTTCTATGTATCTTCAAATATAACTAATTGGAACACAAAGCACTAATTCAACATGGTGAAGATACAAACTCAGTAAACAGAAGGCACAGTATGTGTAGAGGGTGTGGTGTATGTTTTTTATGTTTGGGAAAGTGTGGCGCTGAGTGAGAAAGGAAATGGTTGCATATCCCAGAACCAATGTATTGCTGTGAGCGGGGGTGTGAGAGAAATTTCAATGTTGATGGATATACTTTTTATAATGAATTACACATCTTATTTATTTATTTATTGTCCTATCATGGTGGAACTTTGTTTTAAAATAAATTCTACATTTAATTTGTTTATTGTCCTATCATGGGGAGTAAAATGTTTAAATAAATTATACATCTAATTTATTTATTTATGATCCTAAATTGATGGAACGGTCCACAACCCTATACCCTAGACATCCACCTGAATGACCCAGATACTAAGGAGAAGTCCCTAACTGTTTAATGGGCCTGCTGCAAGCGGTCAGAGACCTAGAGCAGCACTGCCCCCTCAAGATTCTGAGCCTGCTTGGCAGGGTTGGTCCTGCAAAGCCAAAGCCCCCTAAAGGGAGAGCATAATATACAAGGAAATTCTCAAAGCTGCTAATGAGAACCTTGACGACCTTGTACCTAGCTGGTGGGGATTCCAGTGGGTTGCCCCCACCCAGGCAGTGGCAGTGCTGGCAAAAGTAGCTGCAGTAACCCATGGGGAGGGGGTCACACTCGGACATTCAGAGAGGGGGTATATTATTGTGACACTGGAGGCACAAAATCAAAAGTCTGACTGCATGGAGATGCTTGGGAATATGGTCAGTACGGGGGACAATGTTTTGGGTGTTTCAGGGAAAAGGGGTACATTTGACCTCCATCATCTACGACGTGACAATGGTTAATAAAATCACCCCATTTCTGCCCATTTTTTTGCACAGTCTTGCAGGCCTTCTCATACAGCTGCAACTCTATATGCATTCGTAAATCAAGACCTTTCTTGAGTTGGGCTCTGGGATGATGCAACTGTTCTATTCTACTGAAACAATAGAATACTATGAAATATCGGGGACACCAGGCCTGGTTTTCATAGCTGATTTTGAAAAGGCTTTTGATAAAGTACGAATGGAGTTTATATACAGTGAGGGAAAAAAGTATTTGATCCCCTGCTGATTTTGTACATTTGCCCACTGACAAAGAAATGATCAGTCTATAATTTTAATGGTAGGTTTATTTGAACAGTGAGAGACAGAATATCAACAAAAAAATCCAGAAAAACGCATGTCAAAAATGTTATGAATTGATTTGCATTTTAATGAGGGAAATAAGTATTTGACCCCTCTGCAAAACATGACTTAGTACTTGGTTGGAAAACCCTTGTTGGCAATCACAGAGGTCAGACGTTTCTTGTAGGTGGCCACCAGCTTTGCACACATCTCAGGAGGGATTTTGTCCCACTCCTCTTTGCAGATCTTCTTCAAGTCATTAAGATGTCGAGGCTGACGTTTGGCAACTCGAACCTTCAGCTCCCTCCACAGATTTTCTATGGGATTAAGGTCTGGAGACTGGCTAGGCCACTCCTGGACCTTAATGTGCTTCTTCTTGAGCCACTCCTTTGTTGCCTTGGCCGTGTGTTTTGGGTCATTGTCATGCTGGAATACCCATCCACGACACATTTTCAATACCCTGGCTGAGGGAAGGAGGTTTTCACCCAAGATTTGACGGTACATGGCCCCGTCCATCGTCCCTTTGATGCGGTGAAGTTGTCCTGTCCCCTTAGCAGAAAAACACCCCCAAAGCATAATGTTTCCACCTCCATGTTTGACCGTGGGGATGGTTTCTTGGGGTCATAGGCAGGATTCCTCCACCTCCAAACACGGCGAGTTGAGTTGATGCCAAAGAACTCCATTTTGGTCTCATCTGACCACAACACGTTCACCCAGTTGTCCTCTGAATCATTCAGATGTTCATTGGTAAACTTCAGACGGGCATGCATATATGCTTTCTTGAGCAGGGGGACCTTGCGGGCCCTGCAGGATTTCAGTCCTTTACGGCGTAGTGTGTTACCAATTGTTTTCTTGGTGACTATGGTCCCAGCTGCCTTGAGATCATTGACAAGATCCTCCTGTGTAGTTCTGGGCTGATTCCTCACCGTTCTCATGATCATTGCAACTCCACGAGGTGAGATCTTGCATGGAGCCCCAGGCTGAGGGAGATTGACAGTTCTTTTGTGTTTCTTGCATTTGTGAATAATCGCAGAAACTGTTGTCACCTTCTCACCAATCTGCTTGGCGATGGTCTTGTAGCCCATTCCAGCCTTGTGTAGGTCTACAATCTTGTCCCTGACATCCTTGGAGAGCTCTTTGGTCTTGGCCATGGTGGAGAGTTTGGAATCTGATTGATTGATTGCTTCTGTGGACAGGTATCTTTTATACAGGTAAGAAACTGAGATTAGGAGCACTCCCTTTAAGAGTGTGCTCCTAATCTCAGTTCGTTACCTGTATGAAAGACACCTGGGAGACAGAAATCTTTCTGATTGAGAAGGGATCAAATACTTATTTCCCTCATTAAAATGCAAATCAATTTATAACATTTTTGACATGCGTTTTTCTGGATATTTTTGTTGTTATTCTGTCTCTCACTGTTCAAATAAACCTACCATTAAAATTATAGACTGATCATTTCTTTGTCAGTGGGCAAACGTACAAAATCAGCAGGGAATCAAATACTTTTTTCCTTCACTGTATGGGGGATACAACCTTCCCAGCTCTGCAGATTTTGCTGTGAGGAGGCAGAGTCATTAGATAATTTATTTTGGTATTGTCCATATGTAGCTCGTTTTTGGTCACAGGTCCAGGAATGCCTGAAGAATTGCAACATTTGCCTAGAACTAACGCTGCAGATAGCAATACTGGGTGATTTGAAAAGCCATAGTCAATCAGTCAATAATACAATCATTATTTTAGCAAAAACAAAAACATATAACATAGATTTGGATACTGCTTTACAGCAAATTTCTGCAGCATTAGTAAAGATGTGATCAATATATGTTGATAATTTCATTCCTGTGCTGTTTGTAAATACCCTGGCAGATTGACTGATTACCTGAACCAGGTTGCAGGAACTGGTTACAGTGTGTGGGCAGCTTAATGAAAGCCAGTCGATATTTAGGTCACCCAGAAAATACAAGTCTCTGTTGATATCACATATATTATCAAGCATTTCACACATATTATCCAGATACTGATTGTAAGCACTTGGTGGTCTATAGCTACTTCCAATAAGAATGTGCAGATGAATCTGTAGTCATATTACTTCAACTGTATGTGACATTAGATCCTCTCCAAGCTTTACTGGAATGTAGCTCTGAATATAGACTGCAACACCACCCCCTTTGGTATTTCTGTCTTTTCTGTAGAAATTGTAACCCTGTATTGCTACCATTATATTATCAAAGGTATTATCTAAGTGGGTTTCAGAGATAGTCAGTATATGAATGTCCTCTGTTACTAGCAAGTTATCAATTTCATTAACCTTGTTTCTTATGCTACATATGTTAATCTTATGGATCATTGGGACACTACCGTCCCACTTGGCCAACATCCGTTGAAATTGCGGAGCGCCAAATTCAAATGACAGAAATGGTAATATTAAACATTCATGAAAATACAAGTGTCATACATAATTTAAAAGCTCAACTTCTTGTTATCCAGCCGCGTTGTTGTTAGATTTCAAAAAGGCTTTACGGCGATAGCACACTATGCGATTATCTGAGGACAGCGCTGGGAGGACTTACTTTTATATTCCCATTCCCAGCAATTGTAATCAGAGGTGAGCTGAAAAAAAATATTATGGATGGATTGTCCTCGGGGTTTCACCTGCCATATCAGTTCTGTTATACTCATAGACACTATTTTAACCGTTTTGGAAACTTTAGAGTGTTTTCTATCCAATACTACCAAATATATGCATATCCTAGCTTCTGGGCCTGAGTAACAGGCAGTTTACCTTGGGCACCTCATTCATCCAAACTTCTGAATACTGCCCACTAGAACGAAGAAGTTCATGTGGGCTATTTTTAGCACTTTTCTGGGATTCTTGATTGTTTTGCTGATTGTTTTACTGGGCGGCTTATCAGAAGTAGACATGACAGTGATATTTATGTTTGAGCTGATAGTGCAGGGTGAGCTGCACACAGCGAACGTCCTACTAGGGCACACCGCCTTGGTGCTAACAGTCAAATTAATTCATTGCCAAGAGTGTGCAAAGCTGTCATCAAGGCAAAGGGTGGCTACTTTGAAGAATCTCAAATATAAAATGTTTACATTTGTTTAACACTTTTTTGGTTACTACATGATTCCATGTGTGTTATTTCATAGTTTTGATGTCTTCACTATTATTCTACAAAGTAGAAAATAGTTTTTAAAAAAAGAAAGAAAGATCCTTTAATGAGTAGGTGTGTCCAAACTTTTGACTGGCACTGTATGTGAATGAGATATTTCTGTATTTGAATATCAATACATTTGCAAAAATTTCAAAAAACATGTTTTCACTCTACCATTATTGAGTATAGTGTGTAGATGGGTGAGATTTTTGAAAATATTTAATCCTTTTTGAATTCAGGCTGTAACACAGGAACATATATAATAAGTCCAGGGGTATGAATGCATTCTGAAGGCACTGTACGATATACCAGTGTATGCAAACGTGTGCCTTGTGGAGCACTGGTTATGGGATTATTATGTTTCATTAACCCAAAATACAGGAGGCGGAGGAAGATACATCAGGTTTTTTGGAAATTTAAACTGTACACATTTTTTTACCCCAAAATTAATCAATCGATATTGTTGTCATTTAACAACAGTCAATATACTGTACAAAAATTAGGAAGTCGACACTCCAAGCTATTTGAAAATGAAATCAGTAACTAGAGCTGTGTTGCAAGAGAGAACCTATACCCATAATGCTGGCAGAAACATAATTACAAAAATTATCGAGAATGAAAACACAATAACAGGCGAAGGCTTATTTCCATTGAGGTCCTCTGTTCGATTTCTCATCCCTGCCACTGAGTCGCACAACGCCATCTTGGAAGAAAATCTAATTCAGACCTACATGATCTTAACAAGGTGAAACCACCTCAGAAGTGTAGCTTCACTGCATCAAGGTGGACATTGCCTCCGACTCTATATACACACAGGAGAACATCCTGAATTGACTGGTAATAATAGGGGCAAGAAGTGATAGGAATATCATTACAAACTCAGAAAATCACAGCAAAACTAGTTAGGGAGCTCACATAGCAATCAATAGAGCTATTCCATTTGTTTCCCTCGCTCTCTCTCTCTCCCCGTTCTCTCTCTCTCTCTTTCTTTCTACCCCTGCTCTGATCTCCCTCCCGCAGTTCTACAGAGCCAATACCGTTGCCATGGTGATGGCTGCATTCTGCAGTAGCAGCAGTGGGATCATCTCTCTCTCTCTCATCTCTCTCTCCCTCTCCCCCCTCGCTCTTCCCCCCCTCTCTCTCTGCTCTCGCTCGCTCTCTCTCACACATCATTTCGAGATATCACATCACGCCATGTTTTGTTCATTACTATTGTATTGCAGATTTGTACTCACATATTGCATAACAATGTAATTAAGTGCTACACATGGACTTACAGGTATGCATTGCATATCTATAGGAGGCACATGTATTTGTAGTGCATGTTTAGGCTTCTGTATTCTGTATATAGCTAACACAGTCTGTCTGTGTGTGCCTCACATAATTCTGTCCTTTCCAAATGAAAGGAGTTTCTCCACAAACTCCAAAGGTGAGGTCCAGGTGACACCCTATTCCCTATGTAGGGCACTACATTAGACCAGAGCCCCTTTGAGCCCTGGTCAAAAGTAGAGCACGATATAGGGAATAGGGTGTCATTTGGGACGCAGGCCCATACTACCGTGCTACAGTAAGAGGTGTGCAGTACAGAGCACAATTAAATATGTGCTTTCACCGTTGCGTGTCAGCCACTTCCCAGCCCAAAATAGGCTAGAAAAATGTAATGCAGCTTTTAAACCTCTCTCTCTCTCTCTCTCTCTCTCTCTCTCTCTCTCTCTCTCTCTCTCTCTCTCTCTCTCTCCTTCCCTCTTCCAAACCTCCTATCTGTCCCTATGCAGTGTGACAACGCCAAGGGATTGAGGGCCTTCTTCGACGCCATATGTTACGGACCCAAACACCTGATGATCTTCGGAGGGGTGTGTCCTTCTGTCACATCCATCATCGCTGAGTCACTGGAGGGGTGGAACCTGGTACAGGTAGGAACAAGTCTGGTTGTTATGAGGAGGATGGGTTGGTCTGTTCCAGCTGGATTTGACCTCTTTTTGGGAGTTGTCTTTCTATTTAGCTTTGGTGGGGTTCCCTCTTGATATGATGTGAGATGGGACAAATGTGAGGTTTGAGTTGTTAGGATAAGTGTGCGTGTGTGTGTGTCCGTGCGTACCCGTGCATGTTCAAAGTGTATGTGTGTGTGGGCTTGAGGTTGGAACCACAGTGACAGGACATGCAAGTTTGCTAATTGATTAATTTGTACGTTTGTGATTGGCTGAGCCCATAGTCTTATGGTTCTGTAGATAGGGTCTGGGCTGGGTCTCTGAGAGGTCCTAACTCATGGCTTAATCCTTCATTAACCTCACCAGGGGAAATGTCTAATTGTTAAGTCTTTAATCCGGGACGATCCTTATCCATTTCATAAACCCAGAGATGGAAGAAAACAGGAAATATCAAGGCTGTGCCACAAATGGCACCCTTCCCCTGAATAGCCCTATGGGCCCTGGTAAAACTAGTGCACTACATAGGGAGGAGTACACTAGTTTGTTCCTCGTGTCATAATTATGTTTTTATTTTTCTCTCTGCACTGTTGGGAAGGGCTTTTCATTTACCTGTCTTATATCAGCTTGCTTGCGCTCAGATGGGAAGGGTGGAAACATTTGAGGTGTATCCTTAAAAACATGATTCAAAGTGCTAATTTCAGGCAAGGCTGGTAGGGATATTTAAGTTCAACAAAAAGCTGGTTTTAGCAGTAACACGGTTGGTTATGGAATTCATTTTGACAGAGGAAACGCAGCATATCCAACCGTGATGCACACTGTCCATATGAACATGGGACTAGAGTAATATGCTTCTGGTGCCTGTATACTTCGTATTAAGAAACATAAAAACGAATGCTCCTCTCAATGAAGGCTATTTTTTCTGCCCAATGCAATCAAGTAGGCTAGTCAAGACCGTCCATAAAGGGTTTGGCTCGTGACACGGCTTGTAAATAAATCTTAATCACGATAGCAAAACAGTGAGCTGACATTCCCTTATTCTCTGTGTATTGTAGGCAGTGCGATCTGTAAGATGGTTCAAATATGTTCATAAAACATTATATTTGGTGAGTGGACATTCTCCCTTTCTCTTTAAATTGGATCTTTGTCCAGCTACCGTGAAAAGTTTGGATGTGCGTAAAACCCTCCATAGTCTGCATCATTGTTTTAAAATTAAATGACTACAGGGAGCAATTATGGTGTCTGTAAGTGTATTTAGACTATTTAAAACTAGTTGTTGTTTCATTTTGTTTAGAATTTGACTAGAATTATTCACTCTCTATTTAGGCCATATCAATAATGAATTTTATCTTGCCTATTGACAATATTTGGCATGTCCCTGCTCAGCCATGATGTAATTTACAGTAGACCTAGCCCCTATATCAGTGTGCATGCTATGTAGGCCTATATATTTCCACAATGAAGCCATGCAATTACTTAGAACAATGTGGACTGCAAACAGGTTCAAGGAAACGTATTTAGCAAAGATGGGCTAGGTCTACACTTTCTTAATTAGTTTCTGTAAGCTATTTAACAAACTATAATGGACTAACATTTGGAATTGGAGTTGATTCCAACCAATACATAAAAGACCGTAAATAAACAACTTGAAGCAACTACATATTTAGCCATTGAGCACCTTCTGATTGGCCAGTGAGAGGCCAAGCCTCTCTATTCATCAAAACCCAGACCTCACTGCCAGCACTGCGTCGATCATTTTTTGTTGTGTAAATAGCAAAAAGGATTTCTGACACACCCCTGAACCTGTAGTGCTACCGCCAGCGCTTAGATTTACCATTGAGTTATGCTTGTTAAAATAGAGCCCTGAATAGTCAGTGACTTTTTTCCAAGCCTTGAGGAGCTGTCATTATGGTGAGATACTGTCAATTAATGGTGAGGAAGTGTATTTGTGGTTGAGTACAGTATTGTCATCTCTGTGGAAGAGGGCCTTGGTGAACGTACACCCCTTGGCAAGGTGTGCTCTAAGGCCATTCTTCAAGGTCTGATTGAAGCATTTCACTCCTCCATTGGCCTGTGGGTGGTAGTAATCTGTGCGGATGTGTTGTTTTCTAACATCAGGAAGATGACAAAGTCCTCTTGGACCTGACTAGTGTCCCCTTCGATTAGTCATTAGAGGCCGACTCTTGTCTTTAAAGTTCACTGATTCAAAACCTTAGTGTTTGAGAATGTAATTGCAGTCGGAATGGCAAAGACTCCAAATGAACCGCTAAATTAAATGTACCCCAAAACCATACTATTCAAGGACTTCCATTTTCAATTCCAAATCCCTGGACCTTCATAGGAGGTGCAGTTAATCGGCTTGACTCACTGATTAAACTCCAACTGCTTTTGGATAATTTACAGTGCCACTATGTTCTACTCTGGTTTCTTTGTAGATCCAGATTGCACTAGGCTAGCTAGATGCCTCTCTCTCCATCTCCCTCTCTGGGCCCATTGACTTTCATCTGTCTCCCAGTGGATGGAAGCAGACCCTGTGCCAGGAACAGGGCAGGCCTGCAGGAGGCTGCCTGGCTCCAAGCTGCAGACGTAGGCCAGTGCATTGGGCCCTGACGTCAGCAGTAGGAGGTGCATTACTTTCCATGTCTGATCTATATGTATCAGCCTCATAAGAATTCTGTGAGGAGAGAGGAAGCGAGGAATAACATGTGTGGGAAGTTTTCTGGGATAGTATATAGGCATGGATATATATTGGTTGTTGCTATTATCATGGATAAAGGGAATTCGAGACATTTGAGGGGAAATGCATGATTGAGTGAATAGGTGTAACCCTGCTTTTGAATTGAGGCATTTTATTGGAAAATATGCAGATTTGCCATGGCTTCTAATGTGCTGCCCTAAATGAAAGTAAAAAAAGTAATTTCCATATAAAAAGCAGAGACAGCTACACAGTATTTAGACAGTGTCTATTAGCAACTTCGCTGGACAACAATTCCTGAGAAATGTTTCATTATACAGTATATTAATTTACATATTTGTAAAAATAGATTTTTAATCAAGGAAGTGCCCCCCCCCCACACACACACGCACACACTTGCAGTGTTGCAGAACCATGATCAGTTTGCAGGCCCCATCTGCCATTGAATTTATAAAACTACTGATCCTCAAGCAGCTCTCTCGCTCACATCCTGATTGTGGCTCACGTCTCATGGTATTGTTGAAGATACAGGCTCATCCTCTCTGCTAAGCACCAATTACTCTTTATAGCAGTGCTGTGTAGAGTACAGTAAGCTATGTGGTGATGAAAATGACTGCAAAAGCAAATGAAATGGAAGACAAGAATGCTACGAGGGCAAATAGACAGATGGTAAACGAGGGATGGAGAGATAGACGGAGGACAGCAAGCTTTGAGCATTGGCTGAGAGAGAGAGAGAGAGAGAGAGAGAGAGAGAGAGAGAGAGAGAGAGAGAGAGAGAGAGAGAGAGAGAGAGAAAGGGGGAAAAGAGGGAGAGTGAGAGGGAGATAAAGAGTGAGGGAGAGAGAGAAAAATATAGAGAGAGAGGGAGAGGGAGATAGAGAGGAAGCGATAGAGAGAGAGGGGAAGAAAGAGAGAGAGAGAGTGAGAGAGGGAGATACAAAAACAACAAGTGTGTGCTTAAAATAAACACACACTTTTCTTTCCTCAGGGCTGTGGGGTGAGACCGGGATGCACTAGAACAGGCTGCAGCACCCTGCCTCACCCTACTAGAATCTGAAGTCAAATGTCTACATTTTGCTGATGATCTGGTGCTTCTGTCCCCAACCAAGGAGGGCCTACAGCAGCACCTAGATATTCTGCACAGATTCTGTCAGACATGGGCCCTGACAGTAAATCTCAGTAAGACAAAAATAATGATATTCCAAAAAAGGTCCAGTTGCCAGGATCACAAATACAAATTGAATCTAGATACCGTTGCCCAAGAGCACACAACAAACTGTACATACCTTGGCCTAAACATCAGCGCCACAGGCAAGAAGGGCCTTCTACGCCATCAAAAAGAACATACAAATCGACATATCAATTAGGATCTGGCTACAAATACTTGAATCAGTTATAGAACCCATTTCCCTTTATGGATGTGAGGTTTGGGATCCACTCACCAACCAAGAATTCACCAAATGGGACAAACACCAAATTGAGACTCTGCATGCAGATTTCTGCAAAAATATCCTCTGTGTAGAATGTAAAACACTAAATAATGCATGCAGAGCAGAATTAGGCCGATACCCGCTAATTATCCAAATACAGAAAAGAGACGTTACATTCCACAACCACCTAAAAGGAAGCGATTCCCAAACCTTCCATAACAAAGCCATCACCTACAGAGAGATGAACCTGGAGAAGAGTCCCCTAAGCAAGCTGGTCCTGGGGCTCTGTTCACAAACAGACCCCACAGAGCCCCAAGACAGCAACACAATATGACCCAACCATCACAAAAAAACAAAAAGATAATTACTTGACACATTGGAAAGAATTAACAAAAGAACAGAGCAAACTAGAATGCTATTTGGCCCTAAACAGAGAGTACACAGTGGCAGAATACCTGACCAAAATGAAGGATAGCTTTGACTATGTACAGACTCAGTGAGCATAGCCTTGCTATTGAGAGAGGCTGCTGTAGGCAGACCTGGCTCTCAAGAGAAGACAGGCTATGTGCACACTGCCCACAAAATGAGGTGGAAACCGAGCTGCACTTCCTCACCTCCTGCCAAATGTATGACCATATAAGAGAGACAGATTACACAGACCCACAAATAATTTGAAAGCAAATCCAATTTTGATAAACTCCCATATCTACTGGGTGAAATACCACAGTGTGCCATCACAACAGCAAGATTTGTGACCTGTGTTGCCATAAGAAAAGGGCAACCAGTGAAGAACAAACACCATTGGAAATACAACCCATATTTATGTATACATTTTTTGCCTTTTGTACTTTGTTTCAACACTGTATATAGCCATAATATTACATTTGAAACGTTTGTGATTGTAATATTTACTGTTAATTTGTATTGTTTATTTCATTTGCTTTGGTAATGTAAACATATGTTTCCCATGCCAGTAAAGCCCTTTGGATTGTATTGAGAGAGAGAGATAGAGAGAGGGGGGGGGGTGAAGAGAAAGAGAAGGAGAGAAAGGGAGGGGGAGAGAGAGACAGAGAAGGTGGGGAGGCAGAGAAAGAGAAAGAGGAAGAGAAGGGGCAGAGAAAGTGAGAAAGGGCGAGAAAGGGCTTTGACAATGTAAACATGTTTCCCATGCCAATAAAGCTCTTTGAATTTAATTGAGATAGAGGGAGAGAGAGAGAGAGAGAGAGAGAAAGAGAGAGAAATGAAAGGAGAAAGAGGGAGAGAGGGGGCAGAGAAAGTGAGAGAGGGTGAGAGAGGGCTTTACAATGTAAACATATGTTTCCCATGCCAATAAAGCTCTTTGAATTGAATTGAGAGAGATAGATGTGTGTTATTCCAGCCGTTATATTCTAGCTTGATCGACATGTTTTTTTCATATTTTTCACTTTGCAAAACAATTCTTGGCGACCTTCTT